>NW_020798720.1:0-267571 GCF_003344945.1 Aspergillus welwitschiae
TAAATAATTTTCTAATATTAATTAGTATCAGATAATACTCGTGAAAAACTAAACTATAAAATATAATTTAGTAATATTTAATAGTATTATTAAAATCTAGTAGAAATTAAAAAATAGTTAATTATTTTTAAATACAGCTGTTATAAGCTATAAAATAAGAATAGAAATTTAATAATTATAATAAATATTGATTAGTTTTCTGAATTATATAAGTAGTTACTATAAATCTTAAAATATTAAAAAAATAATAAATTTTTAATTTATATTAATAACTGCAGAAAGTACTGCTTATTGAAATAATTTTAGATTATTAATATTTTAAATATATAAAATAATAATAGTTAGCTGTCCAGCAGCAGACTATTAGAGAATAAAATATATAGAAATATTAAGAATATAAATAATAAAAATTATTTTTATTTATTTAATATATAATTATTCTGTATTAATAGTAGCTAGAAGATTTTTAAAATATTTTTATAGAAAATAAATATACTTAAATTTAATAGAAGTTTAATAGATACTATCTTCAGTTATTAATAGTTATATTATAGATACTTATATAAAATATATTAACTGGCCGGAGTAGCACTAAGTTTATAAAAAAAAAATTTAATATTATTAAATTAAATAGAATATAATTTTTCTTAAGTAGAAATATATGGATTTAACCAGATGATATTAATTTTAATTAAAAAACTAAATATTAAAAAATAATAAAGATAAATAGTCAGATTAAATAATATTAATTTTAATTAAGAAATTAGATATTAAAATAATAAAAATAAATATAATTAATAAACTAATTAAAAGAAAGTAAACTATCTTTCTAAATAAAAAATAAATAAATTCTAAGATAAAAAATAAATAAAATAATTTAATTTACTTAGAAAAGATCAGCTAGAGGTAAAGAGACTTTATTTATACTTAATTTACTAATAATCTAGATCATTGATATTTAATCATCAGACAAAGAAAGCGGGGTCAAAAGTAGGGTCAAAGACAGTGAATGATAATCATGATATCAAGGAACACGAGATTTCACATGTAAAAGGATCTGGCCCATGTTTTTCCTTCTGAGCTGGAAACTCCATATAACTTGTATGGGAAATGTAGTTGATCTGGGTTTTTCCGGGTTTATTGATTTTTAATAATTCAATAAGAATTGAATTAGTAATGGAATAGGTTTACCAGCCGACAAAATATATATTTTAAATGGATATTAGATGTCTTTCTATTCCAGATTAATCAATACTATTAAATTTGATAGATTTTCTAGATAACAGCTGATATGAGGACAGGTACCGTCTATAATCAAGGAAAATAAATGGATCTGTTGTTAATAATAGACTAGATATTTGTTGATATCCAGAATTTTTGTAGAAAAACAGGTTTCTATATATTACATATAATAGATTAGTTGTAAGTCTAGCAGTTTATATCTTTGATATATACTGAAAGAAGTAGATGGAGACAGTCTTCAGTTGTGCAAAAATCTGATTTATCTGATAAAATAAATTATTAAGAAAGATCTGATGGGCTGTTGATTTGTGTGGGCTTTTAATTATAGGCCTGTTGTGGGATAAGGCTGGTAGGAAAAAATGACTGTTGTATATATAATGGTGGAATCTAGCAATGTAAATAAAAGTGCTGAATCTTATCTGCTGGATATGCTGGATGATCTTGCCGGCGCAGAAGCCGGGGTGGTCCTGGAAAAAGAGATAGATATTGAGAATATTAGAAGATGAGGGGTAGAGAATAGGAGGGGAGGAGGTGATGAAATGGAAAAGATGAGGTGGAGGGAGAGATGAGATGGGGGATGGGATGAGATGGAAGGGATGATGTGAAGAAGGGGGATGAGGTGAAGATGAGAAAGGACGAGCGAGCAAGAAGAGAAAGAACAAGGCCCAACACCCCGTGACCGCCCAAAGAAGACATCAGTTCACGTCATCTAGGGACGTATTCACTACTGGGACTGTAATAAACCAGTATTGCTAATTGCATAGGACCATTGCCTGGTCCTACGAAGTTGATAATAGTCAAAGAATACAATCACATAGATACAGAGTACTAATGGACAGCAAACTGTTTCTTAAGTTGCTCGATGGCGGATCTTATGGACAGTCGCTTCTTATACTGCATACTACATTACGGACCATAACACCCACAAAAACCAAAATTGCCATCCTTCAGGCTGTGGTATCATGATAGAACCAACTACTTGCATCAAGAACGTGTAATTATTTGCTATGTTTGTCATCAGTAGTCACTATTTATTCGTAAATTTGCCCAGTCATCTACCTCTATATCGTTCTACGGCCAATTTTGCCATACGACTTTCCAGACTAACAAAAATGTGCCAAAACCATTTCCCCCTTTAAGGCTCCTCCGTCTTCCCCTTCAAGGCACCATGGCCCATCTTCAGTGAAGTGTGGCTCTGCACAGAGAGGTCCGAATGGTTGTGAAAGCATCTAACGCCTAGTCTTCCATCCAGCAGGATTGGTCTCTCGAGCGAGGCATAACCGCGTGGAGGGAGCCACTCGGCGCGCCGCCGAGGAGCCTGTGAGGGCCTTTTCAGTTTGGTGTAAAAGGTCCAGAATGATGCCAGGCAAGCCATCATGATCGCTATAATCGCATCGTCAGATTTTTTTTACATCTGCCGATCAGTGACAAGACTTACCCACACAGATCTCGATCGCGTTCCAGAAGACGAGCCAGGCAGGGCTCAGGATGCCCGTCCCTGAGACACTTAGCTCAAGCCGCACCAGCGCGATGATGATGATGAACGCCGTCAGGAAACTGACACCGATCAATGCGAGCTTTCTCCGAACGTTGATTTTCACTCTCCACATGATATGTCCAGAGAGAACGATAACTAATCGCGATATGTTAAACGGAAGAAAGTCAAGCGAGAGGGATGGTCGTACTGGCTGCATCAGACACAATATCCATACTTGTTGCGACCTTGAGGCGTACACGTTCGTACCAGATTGAATGCGCACTCGCACAAGCCTCTGTTTCATAGCGCGGTTAGGCTGGAAGCACGACCAGAATGGAAAGAAAGGATAGAGCTGACCGATGATATTCTCAAAGGAAGCCATTTCACATGCGTAATCCATGCTACCCAATGTACCACCATAGCAGGCGATAACAAACGTTAAGACCGCCCACCAGAGGATGCGTTGTGCACGATATCGATTCCCCAGATGTCGGAAGAAAAATATGAAGGACAGCTTAACCAGCCACAGACTGGTATACGAGAGGAGGTATCCGGCCAGCTGGCTACGTAGGTACTGCTCCTCAATGATCCTGATATTTACCGGCAACTTCGAGTAATCAACTGAGCCGGTGATGAGGGTCCCCACGTAGAACAGCTGCTTATAGAATACCGACCACACGATACAGTTTGCGAGGGATAGTAGCCAAGCTGCTAAGATGAGGGCATCGTGTGTGTGCCACTTGCGGTCGACGTAGTATTGGAGGAGCAGCCGGACAAGCACGAAGAAGAATGTTATTGTCAAACAGACCCAAAGTACGGCCTTGACGGGACAAAACTAGTCAGCTAGGAATGTTTTTGGTTCAATGGGGGGCATTCTTTCAGACGTACCACAAATGCAGCCTCGTTTATATAGTTACTAGCCATGACACCCCAAGTTTCACGCCTCTGGAAGACACAACATCCAGCACAGCTCGTTAGTAGTGAACTGCTGCAGGAATGGAGGGGGCAACATAGCTAGCTATGTACCCCGAGCAGTCAGACTGATGATCAGACTTAGCAAATAGCCCTTCATGCACCTAACAAAAAGATGTATGCAGGTGGAGAGACTAAGTACTACGTCGCTGCACTTCCCCACCTATCGGAGCGTCCTCTACAGACAAGAGACTACCACAATGACCAAGTTGTAAGCAACCGTACGCCGTGTGCATTACTAGGACAATTAAAATGTGCTTCATGGGCCGCCATACACTGCCTGCTTCAAAAGTACGAAGCAATTTTGTCAGCCTGCTTACCAGCAACTTTTCGCAAGGTTGGCTTACTACACTAGTGCTTCCCATTGATTTCCCGGAGGATCATTAAGCACTAACAACTGAACTCTCTCTTTATACTAGTTACAACGGCCAACAATCATATCATTTGGCGATCGGTACAATGGAAGCATGTCGGACCTTTTTTTTTCTGCTTCACATGACGGCAATTTCGCTCCCATGCGCACACTCACAAGCAGTGGGATTAATTGAACTAGTTTGTACAGGCGCGGAGAAATATGAGAGTGAGGGGTAGATGGGGCGGAGTGCTGCACGCACTAATTTCGCGACGCCCTGGTCATGATTGATCGGCGTTAGATGAGCTATAATAAGAAGCTGTTGCTGCAAGTTTGGTCACATTTGCTTCCAGGCTTGAGGTACTAGTTTCTGGCATGCATGGGAATAGCCTTGTTGCGTAGCAGTCGGTCTTCAGACTGTCCTTTTGATATTCATGTTTACTAGTTTAAACAAGAGTGAGACAGTTTCCATAGGCCTTCTCCGGCATTTTATAGAGCAATCCTTAAGTTTGATGCTACTGTAGAGGGGGAACAGAAAGTGAGGGGTTGGTTCAGCAGCTTAGTACATTCCCGTCACATATTTTGCCAACCACAAGCACGCTATGCCTGCTTCTTCCCTTGCAGAAGGCACTAGAGAAGGTTCCCATATTGCTAGGACGCTAGCACTATCTTCACCCGCCTGCACTCTTCTGTTGATGCACAATAGACACCAACTGCCGTAACAGGTTCAAGAACTGCCTTGCAGCATCCCGACAACGCTCACCGGGACCGCCGAGTCATTAAGACCCGCGTTAGAGCGATACAACATCGGATAAAGATATGCAGGAAACGACCAGACCAAAAAGCCACCAACCCAAAGATATCCGATCAACCGTTCGCCGCGAGAAGCTTTCCAATTGCGGGACGGCCCGCCACGTAGAACAAAGTAAGCATTGACAGCAAAATCCTCCATCATTAATCCGAGGGCCTGCGTGCAGAAGAACTGCATAGCCCCAGAGCTAGAGGACGATAGCCCCGACGACAGGTCAATGAGAAAGTGCATGAATGCTGAGGTTGCAAACACCATCACAACTTTGGCATATCGGTCGGCGAGAGTCCCTGGTTGGAAGCGAAAGACATCACGAGCGAAAAAGCGAGAGATTGCACGGAATTTATGGGAATTGGATTGGTGCCACACGCGACTAGATAGGACATCAGCCCCATTTTGGATCAGGAGAAGAATAGGAGGGGTTGCCTACCTCCAAAGTCTTCGCAGGCTATACGCGTCCGACAAGTCTCCATAGAAAGGAGGCCAGTCCTGCGGCTTGCTCCACCTCAGAAGAACGCTGGTGAATGCAAAGAGGTAATAGAAGCCTCCCTGACTGGCCAACAGACCTATACCAGCTGCAATGCCAGAACAGATTCGAATGATGATCTCTTCTGCAGTGATTTCGGAGAGTCTCCGAAAGAATGGCACACGAGATGCAATGAGGAAGCGAGATCCTACCTCAGGATCACCCATTGACCCGAGCACATCAAGGCCCAGATAACTGAGGAGAATAATCCCCACAGATCGACAGAGAAATGCGGTTCGGTCGCGGGTTACGGCCTCAGGGACGTTGTGTACCTGTTCAGGCGTCCCAATGCATCGCGCGTTGAAGGCCGCCCAGACGCCAAACCGCAGCCGGGCCCAGGTTGGATTTAGCGTCTCCGGCGATTTCGCTTGTGAGGGGTCGACAAATTCCCACCGCGTCAACAAGCCAATGTCAATATAGTGAAGCAGTAACATGACCGAATAGCCGCCTGCGAGGCTGGCCCATGGTGTTCGAATGAAGTATTCCAATGCGGTGGAGATACAGTGGCCAGTACATAGTGCAACGATTACCAATGCACCAGGCCTCAGGCTTGACTGAGCCGGGGTAAAGCCGAGCGTGGTCACCACCACGGCAGTTTGTAGAGCAATTGATGAGAGGGGATTCAAAGACATTCTCTATAAACCGCTGGTCTTTATTGCAGTCGGCACACAATAACAGAGGCTGGCGGGCAAAGCAGAAGACAATGAATGCATTATGGGTTGATGGGAATATGAGGACCCGTGAAAAGGGGCAATAACGCAGGGAAGATTGGACCTATAATCGCCTAAAGTTGGCCAAATGAGAGAGCAAGGGAGTACCCTTGCAAAGACCAACTCATACTACAGCAACCGGATCAATCTACATGGTGATTGCGGTTGGTTTGTTGGTCCAGTCTTTGGCCTGCATACGAAGGCGAACAGCGGCTCCAGCGGTCTGGACCCTCCACCGAGGGGGCCTACAGTTGGGCCTCTTCGGGGGCTTTGTAGTGCGGTTAACCGAATACGTTTAGCTATCTAGTGCTTACTCCAGACTCCACCTGTCGATCAGTTACCCGAGCCGTCTCATCTGAGGCCTTGCTCTAAACCATCGCCCTGAATAAGGGGTGGCGTTTACACTCCAGCAAAGGATGAAATAAGGCTTGTTTCAACACATATACGATGACCTTCCTACAAGAGTGAATCTCAATAATCCTGGTCTCTTTGGCATCCACGCCTAGGTGGCCATAAAACCAGCTGAAAGGCCACTTTATTCATGATACTGAATGTCGGGCCCTCTTCCCCAAATCATCTTCTACCTATTGATAAGACAATGGTTACCTGTGATATTCACACACACTATTGAGCCTGGTCAGGGTATCCATCTCTTCAACAGTCATTTCCCGTTCTTCTGCAGGGGGCCCATGAAGAATACATCCTTGAATAGAGCAGGAAAGATCCATTATGACCCGGCATCGCATATTCTGGTTGGTAGGATTGCTGATGAGATGATGGACCATCGACAGCATATACCTAGGCGGTTTCGGTGTCAGGATTCGTAAATCAGAATCAAATGTGGCTGGAGCTTCAAATGTACATTCAACAGTTAAATAAAGAGCAGAGAGGGGATAAAGATGAACGGGGGATTCGTGTTCAATGTTTCTAGTATGAATATGGCAGAGTCCATCCCAGTCCCCAAGATAGACATTAGAGTGCTTAGGCTTTGCCACCTGAAGAAAGCCAATCTCTGTGGGTACTTGAGAAGCAAATGGAAGGGACTCGTCAGGGACAGCCCATTCAATAGCCTAGTGAGGAGTCAGTCACTTTCAAGCAATAATGAGATGATCATCGTCTACGCCTACGAAAAGGACGCTTTCCCAACGCTGAATGCAATCTGTAAGCTATATTCCATGACTGGAATATGGTTATCTATGAGCGCCTTTAAAGCTATGCTCGCACTCGCATCGTGCAGTTGCACACTATTCCACTCATCCGGCAATCTCGGTACCGGGGTGTCTTGAGTGAACGTCGATGCAGAGGCGTCTGCCTTCGTGTGTGGAGCATTTGAGTGTGTAAGAGCAAGGTCTGGTTTCAGCAAGATCAGCAGACTGAGGATAAGAAAACACAGAAGCGAGAATGGAAGATCTCTTATACTTACCACATGTGGAAGAGCTAGAATTCCCTTGCGCTGAAGCAACCGACGCTATATTGTGGTCTTCAGAAGACACACTTGGGTCATCAGGCAAAGTGAGTCGAGATGTTGAACGATCCATTGCATCCAGTCGTCACGCGAAACAGCTAGGCGGTAAGTACAAGAAAAAAAGCTTGGCTAAAAAGTATGCACTGACAGACTACTAGTGTTTATGGCACCACAAGACCGAATCAATCTTGGAAGTTTCCTCACCTGAGACTGTAAGTGTCATGACTGGTTGAAGAAAGACATAGTCATGTGTCTGAACGACAAATCTGCAATGAAACAAGCTATAAACCGGACTCTCGGCTCATCTAGATGAGCAATATCATATGTCTTATACTATAAACGATAGCGCGGGTAACACTCATCTATATCCATCTCTACTTTCATTTACATCCGGCATCGTCTCCGTAGTAATCTCCACCTTGACATCCTTAAATATCCTAACTCCGCTATGCATACTTGCTCCATTCTCAGCAAGCTCAATATCATCCTGTAGCTGCGTGAGACCCTCCTTTCGACGGCCTCGGCTTCCCCCAGTATAATCATAAGTGTAGCTCTTATAACGACGCGCAAGACTGCTGTTTTCACCGATCAAGCGGGGGGCGTAGCGGCGGAGGAAATTTCGGAGGAAGGGGAGGCAGCTGCAGATAATGGCAAAGTTTGCTTCGATGTTGCTAGAGCAATTATGTTACTATAAGAAAGAGGAGCAGGGGTAACGGCATACTTACATCCACAAGTCCGGTCGACCGATATTGTAGGTTGGGTCAGGGGAGTTGAGAAAGGGAATCAATGTGATCAGACGGATGATGCCCGTGACAAGAGTTCTAAATTGTCAGCAGGTAACATGAATGGTGATGATCACGATACTCACGCGCAGCCAACCATGAACATCAGAGAGAGGCCTAGCTTCTGTATTCCCGGCATATTCAGCCCCAAGACCGTTGGGATAGGTACCAGAATCAACGCAATATCGGAGATGATATTCAACACGGCTGTTGCAACATACAGCGCGTATTGGTTGACACATGTCCCCGTGACTGATATATTCCACCCTTTTTGAATTGGATGGCAGCCGAAAATGAAGGCCATGACGAGCGCAAAGCTGTAGCTACTGACCACGAACGCGATGCCGTATAGAATCCATTGTTGATACCGTTTGTGACACAAAATGCGGTACTAAAGGATAATCAGGCTAATTTTTGCAAGGGCAAGAGCGGGGACGTAGACAATGGCTGCGGAGAGGACAACCTTGATATATACTTCATAGACTGCAGGCGTCACATTCCAAAAGTGGACTCCCATGCCCCCGTGTTTGTATCCATCTGATATGTTAGTAGAGTAGTAGCCAATGGCAGTAGCCACTTACAGATGGAGCATGCTTGGGTGCTCACAGAGAACACCTGGAGCAAGATTAGCGGGAATAGCTTCAGTTCCAATCGCTGAGACAGCCTACCCAAGCAAGAATAATTGACACTTTAACAGTCAGACAGACACGCTCATCAACGATACAGCCAACATACCATCATCCCATCCGAACTTGTGCAGCAAATGTGCTTTGGTATACACTCGCAGGACTAAGCAGCTAGTGCTGATGATTAAGCCCGCCGAAATCACCGCCATATTGGCCGTATACAAATGGCGATGGGAGTAGTCAAAATCGTATGTCTCCCCCGGAGGAGGATTCGCCATTGTAGTAATGGCCATATTCAAGTGGCATCGAAGGCCAACAGCCTCTCACTGAAGCCTCACACTGTCATAAAGCATAGAAGGGTTCCAGAAGGGAGCTTATACTCTGAGGTGGCCCCTGAGGCATGGGAAGGCCTAGTCGATGGCACAGACATGATGGGGAGAAAGAATTTGCATTTGTTCATTTTTGTTTTTCCTTGCTTTTTCTCTTCATGGAAAAGCGTATTGATTACGCTCGATGGATTCCAACACGGAAGGTGCTATCGAAAGCTTATGCACGCTCTCCCAAGATGACAAGGATATGCGCATCCTTCGTTAGCCGTGGCAAATTGTACCACATTCCGTATATTACTGTGATTAACAATAACAATCCAACCAGGCTTGGGAACTTTCCCGGTGCATGGATAGTGTCATCCTTGTGGAGCGTCCAATATGCCATCGCGTCCAGCCGTCGTCCGGGCCAAAGCCTGGCCGTCCAGAGGCCCGAGAGACGGCGGGAGGAGTGGAAAAGATCGGTGGTAGAGCCCCAAGAAGCGAACGATTAGACCGTGCTAGTTCGGATCGCGTTGAAACGGCTCGTGCTGGCTTCATTATCGGCTCCACCGCGATGCGGGTTGACTGCGCCGCAAATTTAAAAAGGCACTAATTCCGTGTCAAAAATGGCGCAGCCTAGCAAGGCAAAATGAGGGGGTGGAGCTTGTGTTGTCTAATTTATTCTGTTCGTTTTCGTGGTCTACTGTACAAAATTACTTCGACTAGTCGTAAATTTTGAACTCGATGGTGCTTAAACCTGGCTGATCTTGAAGCCACCTGGAACCTGTACCTGAAACACTCCATCTGGATCGTACTGCTTGGCCACGCGGGAGATAAACTCAACATTCTCCTCGCCATAGCCCTTGAGAGGGTTCTGCGACTTGTCGGCGTAATTGAGATAAATGTACTCATTGTGCGCACCAATCGATTTGGCGTATTCATCAACCTCCTCCAGGATCGACTGAACAAGGCCGATGAAGAGATCGTCGTCCCTTGCATCATCCCAGGAGTAATCGAATAGTATTTCTGTAAACGGATTAGTGCTGCGCTAGAAACAAGGTCGGGTTACATACGGATCAGGTTCTCGTCAAACCGTTCCAAACCCAGAACGTTGCCACCCTTCTCCACGCTGTGCTGAGCGAAAAGCTTGGGCCAGGGCTGGATGATGGTATCCATGGCCCAGTAGTCACTCTTGACATGGGCCTTGGCCTTTTCAATGTTGTTGTTGTGAAGGTCAATCGCCTTGCGAAGGACTTTGACGTCGTTCTTGTACGTGCCGGTGGTGAAAATATCACTGAGTTGTTAGCGCCCCAAGCAACGAGAACTCGACTTAAACACCACCATCGACTACCTTCCAAGAAGGAAGATGACCGAAGATGGCTATCTATTGGACACTTACCGGTAGCCCGCCGCCTGAACCAGCTCTTGTGTCAGGTTGTAAATCGTAGCAAAGCGCATCGTGTCGGTGGTGTTTGGAATACTCGTAAATTCATGGAATGCAGGAGCAAAGGCAACAGGTTTGGTGTATTCCAAGGCATCGGCAATGATGTTCTGACCTGTTGTCGAGCTGTATTCCCACATCCCAATCCAGGATGCGTATGGGTCATTGTGGATGTTGTTGGTAAAGTTCACAGCGGCCGAGAGCTGCCGGGCGGTGGTTGAATTATCATAGACGACTAATCCACCCCAAAGCATATCATGAGGCAACGTCTTGAGGTCATACTTTGTGACAACTCCAAAGTTGATCGAGCCACCCTTCAGCGCCTTGTACAGATCAGGATGGCTAGTCCGGTTGGCATTGACGATCGATCCACTGGCAAGAACGACTTCAAAGTTCTCGATATTATCACATGCGAAGCCTACACGGGCGGTGTAGAAGGTGTTTCCACCTATCAGGGCATTAGACATGCAACCACTTTCGTTTGAACTGTCGCTGAATCTTACCTCCGATCAAGAACCCACCCACGCCAACTGGTCCACCGCGTCCGCCAGGTACTGTGACTCCGTACGGATCAAGAGCCTTGTAGACCGCCTGCCAGCGCGCCCCTGGCTGGATAGATGCAACGCCTTTGTCCTTGTGGTATGTGGTGCTCTTCATCATGGACAAATCAATGGTAACACCCTGTCCGATATCCGCTGCACCAGGCCAGGTGGTATGACCACCACTGCGCACGGCAAATGGACATTGCGTTTCGCCGGTTTGTGTCAGAGTCGAGACAATGAGCGAGACATCCTCTGTAGAGTGTGGCTGTACAATACACGTAGGATCGAGCTGAACATTGACCGCAAAGTAAGATGCGACGGACTCATTGTATGCAGCGCTGGTAGGGTAAAGGACTTGATTACGCAGGGAGGTCGCTTGCAGAGCGGCGCACTAGGTGACAAGGCTATTAGTACACCGACTAAGTACTGAACATGAACCACATACACAAAGTTGCGTAGAGCCAAGCCCGAGGCTGGCCTCGGGCAGAATGCTGAGAACAGGGACTGCCGCACTGGAGACCTTCATTTTGAGTTCAACGCTGATAGAATTTCTCCGTTAGCAGAGTCCCTCGAGATGGCTACACTTCATAATATATGCCGAAGCCCCTAGATCAAGCGGACTGCGGGAAGACTTCCACGATTAGCGCCTTTTCATAGCGGATACTCCTTGCCTGTGCTTTGACAGCCGGAGTGGTCCCGAGTCGCAACGAAGTAAGTAGTAAGTACATGGCTACACGGGGCAAGTCAACCCGTATGGCACGATTGAATTGGGGTAGCCATAGATGGAGAGGGTAAAGTTGTTCTGTGGAGCAGATTGTATGAAGCGAAGGCGTTCGTGTGCGAATCCCTATACGAGCGTGTCGATCAATTGCCGTCTGCGTAGTAAGACATGCTGCAAGCCCAAACTGGCGATTGCACCGGTGGTTCAGATTGTCTAATAACAAACCGAGGCTTGATTTGACGGCTGGGTGGCCCGGTTAGTGGGTCTCTTGACGACAGACACACTTTATTCGCAGTGGAGCTCCCTTATATAGTGGGAAAGCTAGTTGGCAGCGTACTAGATTTTAGCGTTGTCAATCGAGCGGACGGGAAACCAACCCGGAGAACTAGACAGCCGCCTTGCCAGTATCTGTGACATAAAAGAGCGAAAATGAGGAAATCTTATTGAGTATGCTTCAAGGCATAGTAAGGTGTGCACGCAGGTTAAACACAGAGCCCAAATCTGAAGATGTTCCCGACCAATGTGCGCGGATGCAGGGATAAGGGCCAATGAAGGCGCGAAGCAATTGCCTAATCACCGAATTGACAGGGTCATGGCAATTTACTCAGAAAGAAGGTGTTGGCTTGCGCTTCGTCTCGTCCTGCATCCATACCCCTCCACGGGTTCCACCATCACCGTCGCACCTCCGAAGTTCAGCCAGCTCACGCCCTCTCATAAGGTCCGTCGTTTCTGTTTGCTCCCAACCGCTTCATCCTACGATTCTCCACTTGGTAATCCAATCTGGTGTTTGGACTCGGAATTAATCACCGGTTCTAGCCTGTCTATTCCGAATTGGCCTTATTTGGCAAATTTCCGTGTGTTCTGTGGCTGGATGCTGATAGCAAGGCTGCTAATAGATTACCACCTATTAGACACGAAGCCGGAGATACCTCGGCTACATATTGCAGATGTAATTCCGTGGCGGTAGCAGTCAAGCGCAGTCGAGCATATCGATTGGTTTAGTAGCAACTTGATGTAGTAAAAGATTATGTAGGTGAATCACTTTCTTCCCTTCCCAGGTCCATCCTGTTTTCGATGGTATTACCCAGCTTGTTGAGTAATATACTTGTACTTTTCCTTGAGATAGACTAGGCGTAGTGGCTGAGATTAGACTTCATAACATGGATGAAGTCTATATGGCATCGTACCTGTAAATGAGATTCTAATGCAAAAGTTGGGTTCTGTCTTTGATGAGGCAGATTGAAACTCTTGTCATCAACACCCTTTTGTGCCGGTAATCGTCCAACCAATCCTAGAAAGAGACCTGGTTGAATTCAGCCTTATCGGCCATTCTTCGTTTTATCCGAGCTTGCAAGCCACCCCAGCACCTGTAGCAGGTATGATTTTCTAAGTGTCTGTGTCCTTGGTTTGGATTCCCGGCGCTAAACCGGTATACTCCTCATGGTAGTCGCACATACAGACTGTCCTGCTGGCAACGACGTCGTTGTTACCGCCGCAAAGCTTCAGCTGACAGTAAGACTAAAGTGACTGAAGATTTTTTCATTATGGGAGTGTCTGTAATCCTCTCGAAGCCTCTTTTAAAAGACTTAATCGGGATATTTCCAGTGTTGTAAACGGTGTTCATATGTTGTTAAGCTGCTCCGTCGCGGAATCAATCCGAGCGGCAGGCGGTGGGGAAACAAACAGTGCAAACACCGCATCTTATCAGAAAACTTTCCAATCCTAATTGCGAAAGTTGATCAGTCAACTGCAGACGCCCCGGCCTTGTACCTGTCGCCGGTGCCGCAATGCTCTCCTGATTATACGGGCGCGCGAGAGAGAAGGGGAATGATTTCGTCATCTTCCCTAATCCCATGCCTGTGGTGCGGTTGCCTCTTGGCCTTCTTATTCTTCGATCATGAGCAGCCCAACTCCATATGAACCAGAGGAAGACGACGACGATACATCGGAATACAAGCCCGAAATCAAGCCTTCGCAAACAAGCGCCCCGTTACCGGTCCCTCCGTCAACTGGTCCCACTTCGTCGACAGCATATCCACCCGTGCAAACGTCGAGGACGGAGCGCAGATCCGCAAGAGGCACGCGAGCCCAGGCGCTAGAGGAGCTACAATTATCGCTATCGAGAGAGTCCGTGGAGGCATACTCCAGCGTTCTTGCGGGGTTCATCGAAGATCATGCGCCCGTTCCTACAATCGACGGTGGCGAAAACCACACTACATCGCAGAATGGAATCGTGACGTGGACATCAAACGAAAAGGAAGTACTATATCATGTTTTGGATAGGAAGAGCAAGAATGGGATCCAAGAAATCTCCCGTCAGCTGGGCTCGAAATCTGAGCTTGAAGTTCAGGAGCATTTGAACCTGCTCCATAATGGCCTGGAAAGACAGCACCTGAAGGATCGTCATACAAGGACGATTATTTTAGGTGAGGTTCCCGCAGCAGCTGAAATAAGCAAGGACTGCTGTGATGAGCTCGACCAATACGCTGAGTTGGTTTCGATGGAGGAGCAGATGGCAGAAGATGTTGCTGGAAAGCAGAAGCACCGAGACCTGTGGATCATAAATCGAGAAACAGCAGAAGCACTTGCGCAGGAAGTCAAGTCCCAAGGCGCTGATCCAACTGCTAGCTCCAGTGCTCATCTAACGGCTGAGCTCTTCAATATGAGAAAGTGGATCCGGCTGTCAGAACGCTTCTTCATGAATTTTGGCGGTGCACGACTGGAAGACAACTGGGCCAATGTAGCCTTCGCTGATGAGACACCGTCCATGACCGCCGATTCATTTGCGGATTTCTATGCCTTGACAGTCAGTCTGACACGCCGTCTTGTTCAGTCATCTCTTTTCTTCGCAATGTCAAGGTTGCGGAATATGCGACAGACTGGCAATCAAAAGGCGAACGTCGTGAGGGCTCGCGATGTCAAGACAGCACTGGACGTGCTCAACATGCAACGGGACCGTTCCGACTACTGGGTCGGCCTTGCGCGGAGATGCAGTCTCAATGTTGAAGACTCTCGACATCGAAAGGGGTGGAAGGCAGTGCACATGGAGCACGATGAGGTAGAGGATATCTTGTCTGGGAGAATACCTCTCGAATCAGAGTCTCGTGAAAGAAGTGCCTCAAGGGGAAGATCGGGAAGTCGTGCGCCAGGGAATACGACAGATGCCGATGACGCAGATTACAGTGACGAGTCGGAGCTATCCTCTGCGGCATCATCTGTGCTCTCTTCGCCTGTTCTATTTCCAGTCGAGGAACAGCCAGTTGATCTAGAGGATGACCATGCTGAACAGATTGATGGGCAGATGAGCCGTCTCGAGGAAGTGAACCTATGGAAGCTCATTGGCGAGTCACCTCCACAACCCCTCGAAGCCCAAATCCAAGAGTATGAAGCGCAAGATGCTGTCCCACGGAGGCCACTTGGTCAGCGCAAGACAATGGAAGACTTGGTCGATTGGCGTGACAGGACGTTCTATCGCAGCGAGTGGGAGGAATACGGTCATGATCTTGTGGACCTTTACGATGATCTTTCAGAGAACCGGCGGAAGAGGCGACGTTTCGATCAGGATACGGATACAGAGCCTACAAATAGGCTGATTGCAGCTCCTAATCAGCAGAGTGCCAGCCTCCCTGATAGTCACATTGTGGGTGGCGACAGCGATGAGGCAGACGATAGGGATGACTACTATGAAATGCGGGTGGATGTGCCGACACCGTCGAAGTCTGAAATCGAGTCTCCAGAGAGAGAAGATTCATCGCCACAGGACGAGAGTCCAATATCTGAACATGCATCTCGCCTGATTCATGAGCTTGAAGGTCACGAAGGGTATCCGCCACGAAGAGACCTGAGATCGGGCGTTATGCTAGTCCCTTCCAAGGCCACGGAAGCAGACAGTCCTCCAAGTCGTCGCCTTCGTAGGGCGATCAAATCTGAATTAGATAATGAAACAGCATCTAGCACTGACGACAGTCTACCTGATCCGCGCGCAGCCTCGTCCGAAGACGAGGGGAGCGATGAAGGAGTGCCATTGTATTCACACCCAATGAGCCCAGCCGATCCGGTGTCGGATTGATCGATCCTACGGAAATGGTCATCGCATATTTTGGTTACTTATACGGGTCTGATTTTGTGTATGAATATTTTGATTATTTCATTCGGGTCTTTTTGTATATAAATTCATTCGGGATACCTACTTGCATGTTTCTATCTAGATACCTCGCCAATGCGGCTATAGACCTTGATTCAAATATAAACTTGGCTACTATTTGACTTTGCTTCCACAGTGTTGACCGCACAGCTGAGTAGTGATGAAGTTCAGGCCTTCTATAGCAATGGCTACTGCAGCCAGTCCACACAATATGTCTTCGCAAGAAAAGAGAGAGAAGAAAAAAAAAATCGTGGAACTTCTCTCATCTTGGATGAACAAGTGAAAGAAAACAAAAACAAAAAAGGAAAGGGCCGAACGCGATTTGAACGCGTGACCTTAAGATCTGCAGTCCCACGCTCTACCCCTGAGCTACCGGCCCCTTTCTTGTTGAAAAGTCGAGCGTCTTTTTGGATTATATTGCTTTGATGCCTGCAAATGCCAAAGAATTGCCATCTTCCGTGTCAATCGGATTTGTTTGTGTCCCTGCTGGTCCCTGGGAACCCATGTGTGTTCGGCTTCCCCTGGATCACCCACCAGTTACTACTTACTTTGGCATTTCCAGGTCTGCGAGTTCTCTTCGCATCTAATTTACTACGCTATATGTAACAGCTTGATATTCTCGTAGTTCTTCGTATGTGTTTATCTTTAACACCTCATGAGTGAGCTGTGCAAAGAATAAGTAGTATATATACTACGTTGAAGGGGCTGTGGGATTCACCCATGGGTACTTTCGCTTCTCGGCACATCTTCCATATGGTAGTGGCATGTGTCAGTGGATTGGGTTATGGCTTAAATACGTGCTGTGAATATTCCAGCAGCAACCAAAAAAAATAATGGCAAATGCTGTAGGTTCATACAAAGGACAACCTGTACATGAAGTTCAAAAATCAAAAAGCAAGGGCCAAGCGTGGATCGAACACGCGACCTAAAGATCTGCAATCTCTCGCTCGTACCACTGAGCTATTGACCCGTCTTGCTTGGCAAAGTGGCAAAACTTGTGCTCTATAACCGGAGCATCATCTTTTCGCTGATAGTCTACTGAGCTAGGATTGTGTATGTACCAAGAGTTCATGGTGCATTTGGCTGTGTATGTTGTATTACTTATTATAGTTTTGGCTTTTATCTGGCTTAGATACAGAGGCGGCTCCTAGATCTTATCTCACTACCAGGTGACCTGTTTGCGCTCTCTTCATGCCGACGTGTGTTGCCGTGGTCCTAGTACTATATATATTCGGCCGCTCATCGTGGGTTGGGCAGCTTAATGTCCACGGGCCTCTCTGTCACTCACAGTCATGCCCATAGAGAAACTAATTGTCCTCACAAAGGACATGCACCCAAGCGTGTAGCCACCAGACACATCTTCCATGTATCAATAACTCGCGATAATCAGTGGCTTCTCATCCGACCTCATATGCCAAAGCGGGGCCCGTCAGCTTATCCCCGTCTCGTATCGGACAGAAACCAGGTACTCTGGGGATTGGAGGACTCATGACAGAAGTGATATTAATAGTATCTACGAGTGCTTGATTCTCATCATGAGTGAAACCCTATTTACAATCCTACAAGGAATACCCATACCCACCGTAACGTATACAGCGCCAGGTACAAACACCAGGGCGACCATGCAACCAGAGACACAAGCAGAACGAATACTAAATCAAACATAGATCCCCACTACAAACAAAACAAGAGGCTACCGAAATGCCAAATCCAGGTGGATGAGATCCGCCGGCGTTTGAAAGTCCCTGACCCCGACGGAGTTGCCTTGATCCGTCTTACAAATCATCAATAAACAATAGTGGCATACGTCACAGAAAGGTATACTCCTGACATCTCGCAGCTCCTGGCTCAAAATAATCTATCTGGATGAGACATTGCGCCGCTTCGTGGATTATCACGTAATTTGTCAGCAGCATATACGGAGTGCCGAACGCCGACATAAGCTGTCGATCAGATGCCGAAGTGAATGGTTTCTAATCAGCATCATCTATGACGGAGGGCAGCCGCTGAAGAAGGTTATCGAATGAGTAGATGAATCATATATAACACGATGATTAGCATCGAATATAGATAACCATTCCAAAAAATCCTCACACTTCAGAAATCACAGATCCCTCTCAGTACAACATCTACCACATCAGCGACAATAACCATACAAAATGTCTCTCAAACCCATTACCCTCTACGGCCACACCATGGGCCCCAACCCCTGGAAAGTGGCCATGGTACTCGAAGAGCTCGAAATTCCCTACAAGACGATCTACATAGCTGCTGCAGATGTCAAGAAAGAACCATTAACCTTGGTCAACCCCAATGGCCGCGTGCCCGCTATCGAGGACCCCAACACAGGAATCACCCTGTGGGAGTCAGGCGCCATTATCGAATATCTCTCCGAAACCTACGACAAAGACAATAAGATCAGTTTCCCAGCTGGTACCCCTGAGTACTTCCAAACAAAACAATGGCTCCACTTCCAGATGAGTGGGCAGGGCCCGTACTTTGGTCAGGCTGTTTGGTTCCGGCGACACCACCCTGAAGTGGTTCCTAGTGCTCAGGAGAGATACAAGAAAGAGGTTCTTCGGGTGTCATGGGTGCTAGACAACGTTCTTAAAGATAGGGAGTACCTAGTTGGCGGACGGTATAGCTACGCGGACATCTCGTTCGTGCAGTGGTTTAATGTCTTTGGAATCGCCACGGATAATGATGTTGACATGGAGAAGGAGTACCCAAATCTTTACTCTTGGCTCGAAAAGATCAAAGCAAGGCCGGCTATCACCAGAACTGCCGAACTACAGAAGGAAGCAATTGCGAATGAGAAGCACTGAGTGAAAGTGGATTTGGAGCGTCATTCAACCTAGGATGTCTATCGGGGATTGTAGAAGTCATTGCAAATTTGTTTTATGCTCCTGAGGTCCGGATATGGGGACCAGTATGTAGTAATATTATGATGCCAAGTACTTTTATAATCCCTTGCTCAACTCTACGATCTCTGCAAATATAGCTGTTGAATAGAGATCGCGACGTTAGAACAGAGTAGGAACTGGTAGAGAATAGATCGATAATGTGGAGAGCGAAGAAGCTCCATCCGCGATGGGGAGGAGCCCGGTAGCGGCTAGACCAGATACGGCTAGCGCATATGAGGGTCTTGGCGCGAGTTTTTGGAGCGTCGGTCCGTGTCGCGACAGTCGCTCTGCCTCCAAGCCACCCATCCATCAATCTCTCGTCGCTGTCTGGTGGAGTCATCCACCCCCATTATATCTTGGTTATCCCGAATACCCTTTCCTCTCACGTCTCGACCATTTAGAGGGCTGCGTCTGCGCCCTGCCTACCTTTCTTCTGAGCAGAGCCAAGGTCCCTTGCTCTCTGCCACCCGCGACCTCAGCTTCCCGTCGTCGACTATCGTGCCAACAAAATGGAGGACAACCAGGTTATGTCTGGTGGCGCCACTGAGGATGCTCAGGCTATTAACGTGGCACAGGATGCCCCAGGTGATGTGATTACCACTTCCGGTGCGTTCACCCTCTTTCCGCCCCTAAGGGGATTGGAATTTGCCAACACTCGCATCATGACACCCAGGATCGCAATCGCATCAGGGATCTCCTGAGAAAAAGACCGAGACTGTATCGGATACTGATAATCCGCTAGATGCACCCGCTTCACCCAAGCCCCAGAATGCCGATGGCGAACCCGAGGATGAAGAGATGGGCGGCACCGAGACGGAGACGAAGAAGGAGACCGATGGAGGCGAGGATCTCGCTGATGTTGCCGCACAGTCCGGCGCTGAAGGTGCTACAGATGAACAGCCGGCGCAGGCCAAGGCATCCATTGAGGCCTCTGCGCGCTCACATCTCGTTTCGCAAACCCACGCCATCATCCTCCCCAGCTACTCTACCTGGTTCGACATGCACCTCATCCACCCGATCGAGAAGAAGGCTCTGGCGGAGTTCTTCAACGGCAGAAACCGTAGCAAGACCCCTGCAGTTTACAAGGATTACCGTGATTTCATGATCAACACCTACCGTTTGAACCCCATTGAGTACCTCACAGTCACTGCGTGCCGCCGCAACCTTGCTGGTGACGTGTGTGCGATCATGCGTGTGCACTCCTTCCTGGAACAATGGGGTCTTATCAACTACCAGGTAAGTATCTGCCTGGTGCCGACCTCAGGCCTGAGGTGCTGATACCTTGATTCAGGTGGATCCCCAAACGCGTCCGTCCAACATCGGCCCCCCTTTCACTGGCCATTTCCGAGTGGTCGCCGATACCCCCAGAGGCCTCCAGCCATTCCAGCCCGGACCCAACCACTTTGTCAAGCCTGGAAAGCCTTTGCCAGCTACGGATCGTGCGGCATCAGCGACCCCAGCTGCCAAGGCCGACCTGAACCTCGAGATTCGTCGCAATGTGTATGATGATAAGGGCAAGGAGATCACTCCTGCCACGGAGGACAAAGACAAGCAGACCAACGGCGAAGGCTCAACGAACGGTACGACGGGCGATTCGACCAAGGCGATGGAGAGCGCTTCCAAGGAGCCGAGAAAGAAGTTCAACTGCTTCTCTTGCGGCATCGATTGTACTCGCCTCAGATTCCACTACGCCAAGGCGACACCAGCAACCGCCAACCCAGCCGCACCTGACACCAAATACGACTTGTGCCCTAACTGTTTCTTGCAGGGCCGGATGCCCTCCAGCCACAGTGCCTCAGACTTCGTCAAGCTTGAAGACAGCCCATACTCGATAGCCCCCGATCGGGATGCGCCATGGTCGGATTCGGAGCTTGTGCTGCTGCTGGAGGGATTGGAAAACTTTGACGACAACTGGGAACAAATTGCCACTCACGTTGGATCCAGGACAAAGGAGGAGTGCGTGATGAAGTTCTTGCAGCTGGAGATCGAAGACAAGTATCTGGATGACATGCCTGAGGTTCGGGCAGGCAGTGGGCGGGAGCCTATCAGCCAGGCCGAGAACCCTGTCCTGTCCGTTGTCGCTTTCCTTGCACAGATGGCTGAGCCTGCCGTGGCCGCGGCTGCCGCCGGCCGTTCCGTGGAGGAGATCCGCAAGGAATTGAGAAAGCAGCTTGAGAAGGGTTCTGGAGCTCAAGACAAGGGCAAGGAGAAGGAAGGCAGTGCGACAGTCAAGGCTGAGGATTCCATGGAAGTGGACTCTGCTCGTGAGGAAGCAACCGAGCAAGCCGTCGAGGTTGCTGGTTCCGACAAGGGCAAGGCTTCCCTTCCCACCGTGGCTCTTGCCGCTTCTGCCGCTCGTGCTGGCGCCCTGGCTTCTCACGAAGAACGTGAAATGACCCGCCTGGTTTCCTCGGCCGTCAACGTTACCCTCCAGAAGTTCGAGATTAAGCTGCAGCAGTTCAACGAGATGGAGGAGATCATCGAAGCCGAACGCCGGGAACTCGAGCTTGCTCGTCAGCAGCTCTTCCTCGACCGCATGGCCTTTAAGAAGCGCGTCAAGGAGGTCCAGGACACCCTGCAGGCCGTCAGTCTTCGAGGCCCTGGTGAGGAGACCAACAACATGCTTGCCGATGCTGCTACGACTGGGATTGGCAACCGCTATAACTTCCAACCGGCAGGAGGTGACGTTAGAGGCGTGCAGCCACTGAGTGCAGAAGCAGGCGCTGACTACAAGACGTTGGACCTGTAATGTACCTATGAAAAGGGAATGTTCCACCAATGATGACATGCTTGCTTCCAACAGCTGGAGAATTCGATAACTCTTTCCTTTCATTTCTAACGACCGGACGAAGGAGCCGTACGGGGTTGCTTTTCAATAATATCCATTGTATTGTACAATATCATAGGGCTGGGCAGGTGGAGCTATGAAGAAGAGTGAATAGTCGGGGATGTATCTGACACGGACAGACAAGGTGGTAGTAAAGTGATGTGTGATGGATTGATGGATGGCTTGCACTATGATCTGGTCTGATTATTTTCAGTTTCTTTTTACATTCGATTTACAATCCGCTAGGTAGGAAAAGGCGCAAATGTTTTGGGAGTTCAGAGCTAAGTATTGTACGCGTGTGCCTTGCAAATCGATGTTCTATTGATGAAATCACTCCTTGTCTTCGCATGTTAGTAGTTTTTTTCGGGTTCGGTTTCTAGATAGGCCTGGAGGTGGTTAGAAACGCCATTGTAGTCTTCTAGGTTTACAGTACCTCGACCTTCGGCTACCATTCATTCTGCTCTACGTACTCAGGTTTTCGATTATCTTTTGCCTCCTGTGGCCCCTACCTACTCACCATGGAAATCGAGAGACATACTATTATACTACAGTAAGATCGTTGTATATAGTAGTACTGAGCTAAACTCTACCATTACCTCGGTTCCAAGCCATTGGATCAACTATCACACCTCCCAACAAACATGCAACCCCGGCTGAGAACAGAGGTGTCAATTCAATAGACACTAATATCTCATGACAGGGACGATGTGATACCTCAACACCGACTGTTGATCACCACCATCCACGAGCCAATAATGAAAGAGCATATCGCTCCACCCATGCCGCTGCCCGGATATGACGTTCCTAAAGCATTTAGTGCTATTGAACTAGGATGTATGGACTTGATCCGTCTGTTTGCTTATTTGGACGCGTCGGCGCGTGCTTCTGTTTACTATTTTCACTACTTCATAGTACTCATCCTTGATTTTGGTCTTTCTATCTGTCATTAAAATCATTAATTATATACCTAGTCACGTTATATACATTGACCCATTTCTAGAGGAATTGAGCGGCTCATTCAATATGCCTGCCCAGAAGAGAACCTCCACTGAGATGGATCCCGCGATCGCTACTGGCCCCGATAAAGAGAATCAGCCAGCGGCAGAAGCAGCGCCGCATTCTGGCAATACAAAGAAAAGCTGTGATGAGATCCGGCAGGAAATACGCGATTTCATTGCTTCAGGGCAGATGAGCGCCAGCAACTTCCAGCGCGCAATTGACGTGTCTCCGCGGTCATATGCTGAATTTTTGAGCCAGGAGGGCGTCAAGGGCGCCCGGTCGGCTACGTATAACAATGCGTTGAAGTTTTTTGACGGCCGGAGCGGAGGTACTGTTGTGCCTTTGGCTGCAACCCAGCCTGCGGCAAGCACGGCGGGAAATGCTCAGAAGAGGGCGAAGAAGAGTCAACCATCGAGTCCGGCTGCAGTTGATCTTTCGGATGTTCACTTGGATGGGGATGAGGATGGGAATGTGCCGGTCTTCGAGACGTGTGATGTGGTGAGGAAGAAGATCAGGGCGCATCTGCGCAAGACTGGAGTGACGCAGGCGGCTTTCATGCGAGAAGCTGCGAAGGCGGCGTACCCGCAGGGTACGAAGAGGCTGAACGCGAATTCGTTCGGGGAATTCTTGAAGAAGAAGGGTCCTACTGCTGGGAGCTCAGGGGCGGTCTTCTATGCGGCGTATGTGTATTTTGAGAAGTTGAGAATCAAGAATGGGAAGCCGAAGGACGCCTTCCGACTTGAGATGGAGAAGGTCTGGCCGAATGGCTTCGAGCTCGATAATGCGGCCAATGGGAGGCTGTGGTGTGGTCCCAATGAGAGACCCTGGGTTGATATGTATGGGATGGTGCATTTTTCGTGATTGTTACTGTTTGGCTCGTCTGCGGACCATCTCGTTTGCAATTATGTTCGGTTGCGTATTGTGTTCTTTGTTATATACTCCGTTGGATTGATTAGTTTTGAGCGAATTGCAGTTCATCCTGTTGCTTCTTTTGGTTGTTCTTTGATTATTCGGCCATTGGCATCGATGCCTGCGAATAGCTCGGATGCCGTGCTTTCGTCCAACTTCAGAGCCAGCTTAGGCCTTGAGTACAGTACATCCCAGGTGAATGCTGGCTTTCCGCTTCTGGTATCCCAGTTCACTAGGGGAACTAGACAGGATATGCGTTTCCAGAGCCTCTGCATGAATCGTCGTGTGATGTTATGGGGTCGTCCGTCAACATAATCTTCGAAAGTATTCCCCTTCTGCGGTCCCTCCGTCAAAAACCCAGCATCTAGAGTGGACTCAACAGGAACGGAAGAAGCCCCGACTGCCTTTCGTCGTTTGGGTGGCGCCCACGGAATAGTCCCCGACATAAGACCCTCCAACACCTTGAGCTCTGAGTCAGGCAGCGGTGGGAACAGATTCTGTAGCGTCTGATTATACCATTTCCTCCGGATGTTCCTGCGACGAGACGGAGCGAGCGGCTTCCCCCAGATATTCTCCGCGGGAATAACTGGCTCGACTTGCTTGGTGTAATAGCCGGCATTCAAAGTGGTGATCATCGAGTTACGGTTCTGAGCTTTCAAGAGATCAACCATGACCGAGGGAGGCCGCCATCCATCTTCAAACATCCCTGGTGCTTCCTGGGCCACTGTCTGCGCATCCGCCGCATTCAATGCGTCCACCGCGTCTGCTGGCGTGACCAATGCTTGTATGAGTTCTTGTCTCCGTCTTCCTCTCCGACCATACGCCTGTTGCAGGACCTTTTCCAGCGGCTTAGTATATCCCTCATTGGCTCGTTTCAGTAAAGACAATTGGTGTGTTGCTGATTTCCGGAGTAATAGAAGTCGGTGTTGATCCGTCTCTTTCTTCTGGGTATACCGTCGGAATCGTTGGAGGATCTGGGTATGGAACGTGACTCTGGCGACGGGGTCAGGGAGATAGGTACATTCGCGGAGTAAGGAGCGCAGAAGGTGCCGCCATGTTTCGGGAGGGATCTGAATGGCAGACATGGTGTCTGACGTTATTTCTCTATCGTCCTATTCGATTCCTCCCCAGCCCGGAGTTGATTCCGCAGCACCGCGAGGCTATCCGACAGAAGCAGCAGGCGGTGAGTCTGGAGAAACCCAAACAGGCAATAGATGTTTTGAGGCAGCGATACGCGAAATCGGGTTAGCCGCGAACGCGACCGGAGCGAATAACGAACGCCCCGCGACTTCAATCAACTCATTCATCTCGTTCCTTTCCCCCATTTCTTCATGCAAGGCTATGTTGTACAGGATCACCTGAAAGAGCTGCATATAGAGTGGCTTTTGCACTACTTGTAAAATTACTCCGGGCCGTTCAGGGCCTGACTGCCTCGCCAGAATCAGGCTCATTGACTTGTCTCATCCCTTCGCGGTCGGTGCGCTAGCCACGCGCCTCTCTCTTTTCGCGCGACGTTCCGAATTGCCTGGCCGGTCAGTCAGACTGGAGCAGTAGATCCCAGGATAGGTGCAGTTCCCCGCATGCTTTCGTGAATCTCTCATTCTGTCATGATGCTGTTCACTTGTTGAACTGGCCCTGCTATTGGCTTATGGTACCTGCAATTCGTATTTATTAACCTTTTTTTATTTTTTCCTTCGACAGAGCTGCCAGCCTTGAGTCGGTGTCTGGGTCGGGCACCCTAACACTGCTAATTCACCGTTCCTTCAATGGCTTCCAATAACAACCACCCAGCTCGCCCAGGCTTACCAATGTCCTATTCACAGAGCAGTATGAGCTCCGCCAATGGCATGGTATTTTCGCAGTCGCAAATGGGCTCCTTCAACGCCTCCCAGTCGGTGTCGTCCACTCCTCGAGCTACGCCTCCTCCGAAAGGGTCGCAACAGTCGATGTCCTTTGGTTACTCGAACGGCCTCCCGCACGGTCCTCGGTCTAGTTTCGCAGGTTTTGAGGACATGAATGGGTATGGGACGATGATGTATCATGAAGAATTCAAACCTCAAATTTATAGGGTCTGTTTCCCGTCATTGCGCATCCTGAATCCCTTGAAACGGTACTGACTCGTTTTACTGCTGTGTTGATAGGCTGTCTACTCCAATGTCTCCGTCTACGAAATGGAAGTGAACGGTGTCGCCGTGATGAAACGTCGCTCCGATTCGTGGCTCAATGCTACGCAGATTCTCAAAGTTGCCGGTGTGGTCAAGGCGAGGAGGACAAAGACACTGGAAAAGGAGATTGCAGCGGGCGAGCATGAAAAGGTTCAAGGAGGGTATGGTAAATACCAAGGAACCTGGGTCAACTATCAGAGGGGCGTGGAGCTTTGCCGGGAATACCATGTCGAAGAATTGTTGCGACCCCTTCTTGAATATGACATGGGCGGTACAAACGGTACAGCGCAAGACTCACTCGACACCCCGACAAAGGAGCAAGCAATGGCTGCGCAACGGAAACGGCTGTACAGCGGGATGGACAATCGCGGCATGAGCCAACCTCAACAAGGCACATTCTTCCAGAACATCTCTCGCACGGCTGCGACTGCAGTGAACGCCATGAGCAAGGCTCGCTTCGACTCACCTGCGGCTCGCGGAATTGACCAAAGGCGATCAAGTGTTATACGAAAGCCTTCGCACCAGATGAGCAGCCAGGATACCCACATACCTTTGAACAGTCAACAAAGCATGTATAGTGTGACATCTGATAGCGGTTTCGGAAACAATTTCCAGAGTAATGGCCGCTATGCTATGCACGATGGTGCCAGCTTCGACCACGAGGAGCCAAATGAACCTCCGCGGAAGCGCGTTCGGTCTGCCTCTCACCAGGCGCCGTCGTTCGGGATGCCCTACGAGCACTCGACGGCTTCCATGGCTGAACCAACACCAACTGAGCCGAATGACTCCTTTTACCAAGATATGGATGTCTCAACATCGATAGTGGATGGTAGCAAGCGCGGGTTCGAGCCTTTGCCGCCCGCCACTACCCCAGAGAGGTTTCAGAAGATGAAGCTCATCATGACATTATTCCTCGACAAAAAGACGCGCGATTTTTCCTCCCATCCGGCTTTGATGCAATTGACTGGGGAGGATCTGGAAATTCCGTTGGACGAATATCGGAACAACGCGCTACACTGGGCGGCGATGCTCGCTCGGATGCCTCTTGTCTATGCACTTGTTGAGAAAGGAGTTAGCATCTTCCGTTTGAACGGTGCAGGTGAAACGGCACTGCAAAAGTCTGTAGGAACGAGGAACAACCTCGATTATAGGAGTTTTCCGCGCTTGCTGCAGGTGCTGGCTCCAACTATTGATATGGTCGATTACAGTGGGAGAACGATCCTTCACCACATCGCCGTTATGGCTGCCACCGGTGGTGGAGGTCATGTTTCTGCTAAGCACTACCTGGAAGCCTTGCTGGAATTCATAGTTCGTCATGGCGGCACGTCATTGAGCCGGCAAACGCCGAATGGTGCCATGGAAAACGGGCAATTATCACAGGCTGGTGAAGTAATGACGCTCGGGCGTTTCATCTCTGAAATCGTTAACCTCCGAGATGACCAAGGGGATACAGCTCTTAACTTGGCTGGGCGCGCACGCTCTGTTCTTGTCCCCCAACTATTAGAAGTCGGGGCTGATCCTCACATACCGAACCACACTGGTCTTCGGCCAGCAGACTACGGTGTTGGTGTAGACATGGTTGACGGCAACGCACAGTCGCAGCAAGCTGGAAACGGAGGTGACTCCTTCATGGACCAGCTGGAGAAGACGAAGAAAGAAATCTTAGATTGTGAGTGCCCCTGAATTGAAAGCTGCTCATCAAAACTGACTTCAATAGCGACTTTATCTCAAATCACATCGATTGTCCAAGAGACATTGAGTGGTATTGACAGAGATTTGGCCTCCACCCTGGCTAAGAAGCAAGAAAAGTTTGACCACTGGCACTCGAAGATTCGAGAGTCAGCCAAAGCACGACAGATCGAGCAAAAACAGCTCGATGAGCTCAAGTCCAAATCATCGGATCGCATAGAGCTCAGCAGAAGGTTTAAAAACCTGGAAAAGTCTTCCGACGACCTGCTGGTGGTTCTGAAGGGAATCCAGGGAGATTCATTAGATTTGTCGAAGAAGTGTGCGATTGGGGACGCCGACAAAGAACATGGGCTCGACATTGCCGAGTTCGAGGCTCTCTTTCCTGAAACATTCGACCCTGCTTCTGGGTTTTCCGAGCAGCAGATGGCCTTTCTTCGCTCGCTCCCCACACCCGAGACCCTACAACAAAAAGCGGAGGGTTATCAAAAGTTTAATGAGGACATATTGAACGAGGTCGAGCGCCTCAAGTCCAAGAACGTGGTTTTGGGCCAGAACTACCGGCGCATGGTCATGGCCTGTACAGGATGGACTGCCGAACAGGTGGACGAAGCTGCTGAGGGGCTGACCCAATGTGTCAAAGAATTAAATGAGAACCCTGTCCCGGAAGATGAGGCTATCGAGATTCTGATGAAAGATCGTGGCCAGGACTGGTGAATTCTGTTGGGCGCGGTATGAGGGAATGTTATGGTACATATGCCTGGTTCGAACCCCCTGATTCGTCGAGGCTTTTGGGAGCGATACAGCGATTCTTGTTTATTGTTGCTACCGGTTGGCTCTTGTAAATCAAGGAGCATTGTTTATACGGCAGGGCTGCGGTGTTTGAGCATGTTTGCTTGGATGTTTAACGCGTTGACGTCTGTATTTGCAGATACCCCCAGGGCACATATAATGGATTTTGAACGGCTAGTCGGATGGCGAATTATCCGACAGGTGAATAGCTGTACAATTAAATACAATCATCATCTCCTGGTTGTAGCTGCCTAAATTATTGACCATCGATCATATAGTGCGTTCGTGAGTGTACAAGTGCGTGGCCATAGCAATAATCGCGAGGAGATTAATGCTGCTTGCAAAGGATAGCATAATGCCACATCCCAGCGTAAGGCGTCACCGCCTGGAGATGGCTTATCGATAAACCGGCAGAAAAAAAGTGCAAAAAAGGCACCAAGCGGGATGGCGGGGTTCTCGCGGTCTCGCGCCCAGTCCTTCTTTTCCTTCCCCAGTTGCTTCTTTAGACGTTTCTCCTCTGGCATCAGGCTTGCAGGGTAGTATCTTCATATAGGGACGCACAGGATATGTTATACTGAGACATCAGTTCCCGTCAATTCACTCAAAAACCTCGACCTGAGGGTCTCGTGCCGTCTTATTAATTCATTCGCATAGAAGCCTGGTCGGAAGATCGCATTGATTCCCAGCAGCACACTGATATCCTCGCTCTTCAATAACGCATTAAACGATACCCCCGTGACAATCATTATGGGCGACGCTACGGTCACTTACCCCGCGTCTCTGAACACCCTGTTCGACGAGTCATCCGCGCTTCGGCAACAATATGACCCCATCCGCCTCACAGATGCGGATATAGTGCCCCTCCTGCAGCTGCCCTCCGCAAAGGCAGTCTTCGGACATGATGTAGCAGACTCAGAGGCTCTCGACCGTGTCTCTCGCAAAGAAATCTCTTATACTACTTTCTTGACGGAAAAGGCAAAGGCTGTCGCCCAGACACCAGTGGATGGCTTGACCTCTGAGCAACAGCGCTCTCAATTGCTCTATATCGGTCTGGCCGCTCTATTCGGTTTCTTGCAGTCGAATGTCACTGGTCCTCCGTTGCAGTTCAGCCCTGCAGATGTTATCATCCCTGCTGCCCTGCGGCCAGACGCGGCGGCCCTCCGCGCCGTCCGCGATCATGTCATCCGGGACCTCTCGGTGGACGGTGAGGCCGCTTACAAGCTGACTCCTAATGTGGAATTGTTCGCTGTGGCGAAGGCCCTGCTGGTGGATGCTGATGTCCTGTTGTCGAACGGTCCGTTGGTGGCTAGGACTGTGAGGGTCCGGGTCAACTTCCTTCACCAGAAGATGCTGTCGGAAGTCACTGGCACTCTGCAGGATTCCATCTACACCGATTTGGAGAACCTCGAAAAGCTCGTTCTGAGCGACAAGTGCACTGCACAGGAGAAGGGTCGGTTCCTTCTCGAACGGGCTACCATTCATACTCACCACAGCTTTGATGCCAAGGCCAGAAAGGATCTCGAACAGGCTGCCGTGGAGCGGAAGTTCGAGTTCGCTCTAACCGGTAAGCTCGGAAAGAGGACCAAATTCCAGGACCGTGATATCAGTCAGCTGGTTATCCTGGCTAAGAGCGCCGATGCCGCCGCGGAATCGGAGAGCGACAAGCCCTCTGTACCCAAGAAGCTCGATCTCAATGATGACACTCTTCTCGAGTCTATCTCCTTTACCAAGTCGGATGGCCAGAAATCCGAAGACACACAAGTGACCGTTCAGGAGGAGTCGAATCTCCCGCCTTCCCTGGCGTCTCTCGACCCCGGCGACCAACCCAAGCTTGACCCCGTCGACTCTGCTATTCTCCTTGCTTTCGCATCCGCCATTACAAACACCGCACCGGAGAACGGCCTCACCCGAGAGGAAACGCAGCCGTACGCGACCCGTGTGCTCGAGGGTGGCAGCTCGAACTGGCAGATCTACACTCAGGCCCTGTTGGTACGAAGCCGAGTCGAGGGATACAAAGCCAGAACTGTCGAGAGATCCGTCCTGCAGATGCAAGCTCTTGTCGACCAAGTCATCGCCGACACCGCCACCTCCGATGAACAAGCAGGAACATCCGTCGAAGAGCCGACTACTTTCCTTCCCCGACCCGAGAAATCGGAATCCGCCTCCGCCGCCGAGCGTCTGGAGTACATCTGGATCTTGAGCTTCTCCACCCGCTGGAGCCTGGAGGCAGAGCTCGCCACCCGCTGGGTCAACCTCGGAGGTCTGCGCACAGCCTTGGACATCTACGAGCGTCTACAGATGTGGGCTGAGGCCGCTCTCTGCTACGCCGCCACCGAACGAGAGGACAAGGCCAAGTACCTCGTCCGCAGACAGCTCTACCAACCCACCGGCACGGATCCCGACGATGAAAACGAGAAGTTCGATGGGCCCGAACTCTCCCCTCTCCCCGCCGATGCGCCCCGCCTCCTCTGCATCCTGGGTGACATCGACACCGACCCAGCCATGTACGAGCGCGCCTGGGCAGTCTCCAACAACAGATACGCTCGCGCCCAGCGCTCCCTGGCCCGTCACTACCTCAGCCTGAAGCCCCCAGCTCTCGACAAAGCCGAAGACGCCTACCTCAAGAGTCTCCACATCAACCGTCTTAACCTCGGCGCCTGGTTCGCCCTGGGCTGCGTGCAACTGGAGCTCCAGAAATGGGACGACGCCATCGACTCCTTCACCCGCACCGTCCAGCTCGAAGACACCGACGCCGAAGCCTGGAGTAACCTGGCCGCCGCGATCCTGCGCTCTCCCAAACCCGCAGAATCAACCGAACCCTTCCCCATCCCCATCACCGAGGCCCCCGTAAAGGCCGACGACGAAGAAGACGAAGAGACCACCAACCAACCCGCCCCCGAAGACCCCTACAAGCGCAAACGCGAAGCCCTAGCGGCCCTCCAACGCGCTGCCCAACTCAAGCACAGCGACGTCCGCATCTGGGACAACGTCCTCACCGTGGCGGCCTCCATCCCCCCGCCCTTCACTCCCTTCCGCGAAGTCATCACCGCCCAACGCCGTGTCATCGAACTCCACGGCTCCAAGAACGGCGAGAAGTGCATCGACCTGCCCATCACAGGACTGCTCGTGGACCACCTCGTCACTGCATACAACTATTCCGACCTCCTCATCTCCATCGATGGCGACGATTCTAACGCCAAGGTCGTCCGCAGCGGCACCATCGCCGGCCAGATCCTCTCGCTCATCGACACCAGCATCGTTCCGCTGATCACGCACTCCGCGCCGCTGTGGCTCCTCGTCGCTAGGGTGGAGGTGTTCCGTGAACGCCCGAGCATGGCTTTCGAGGCGCATGAGAAGGCGTGGCGCGCGACGGTTGCCTCGGCCTCGCAGGGCGCGTTCCAGATGGCTGATGAGAAGAGGTGGATGGAGATTGTGAAGGCTACGGAGAGGTTGGTGAGAGATGGGTATGCGCGGTTTGGTCCGATGGATAAGGAGGGTACGGAGGAGATGGTCGCGAAGGATTGGAGGTTCAAGGCTAGGAGTGCGGTTAGGGGCATTTTGGGTAAGGGGAAGGAGTTTTGGGAGGATAGTGAGGGGTGGGAGAGGTTGAAGGAGTTGCAGAGTGAGGTGGGGAGTAATTAGTAGATAGTGATGGTTGGTGGCATTATGTTATGGGAGGCATGGTTTGAAAGAAAAAGTATTATACTGTTCTCCTTTTTGGGTTGTGATTGCGAGAGCAGAAGCAGCAGCATATACATAGATCATTCATGAGAGTTCATTTGTTTGTTCGACTTTATCGACCTCTAATCTGCAATAGAAACCCAGGGTGTAATTATGCATCTACTTCCTATCTACAATTGTAGCTACTAATTATTCTCAACCTTCCTCTTCAACATCCCACAGAAACTCTCAAACAAGACCGTATCCCTCCCCTTCAGCCATCTCACAATAACCTTCACCCCCTTCTCATCAATCGCATCCTTCTTACACTGCACCTTGAACCCCAGTGCTGCCTTCGTCTCATCAATCTCCCCCATCTCAGCCATCGCATCCGGGTTCTGCATCTTGCGACGCGCCTGCCGAGACCAGACGTTCTGCATCGCGAACCCGACTCCCGTGGCGAGGTTCTTGCGCCACAGCCATTGGACGTGTAGGGCGGAGAGCTCTGAGTCTATTTTGGCGCTTACTTCGTCGATGGACTCGGATTGTGTGGTGAAGATGTATTCTGAGGGGAAGGGGAGGAGGTGTTTGGGGATGGCGGTGGTGCCTCGTGCTATAGACTAAATAGTTATTAGCTTGGTTGTTTGGTGGGATAGGACAAGGAGGAGAGATAGATCGTACGACTGTTGGACGCAGATCGGTCCATGACCAGGCTATGGCCCATCTTCGGGTTTTGTTTCCTTGGACGAATTCGGTCACGGCGTAGTTGTTGTTCTTGTGTTCGAGGAGCGTCTCGATGAGAACGGATACGCTGCTCAGTTTGCCGAGCATGGTGGTGTACCAGATTACTCGCTCGCGGAGGCGCAGGCTTTCTTCGATCATGCGCGTGATGAAGGCGATTTCGCCGCCGGTGGTCACCATTTCTACCTCGGCGCCGGTGCAGGCCTATTAGGATTAGTGAATGGCGGGATGAGGATGGGCGATGATCAGGTTTACCGAGAAGGGAGGTCGCTCTTTGGCTTCTGCAGAAGCTATTAATTCATCGCGCGAGGCGTAGAATGGGGGATTGCACATGGTGAAGTCAAGTCTGTGGAGGGTTAGTGGTGTATAGTGAGAGTGGGGGGTTGTAGTTACCTGTCGACATTGAGCTTTGTGTCTAATGGAATCAGCTCATCCTTCGGGTCTGTCTGGATGATCTCAATGCGAGAATCAAGTTTGTTCTTAGAGATTGTGTCTCGCGATGTTCGGATGTTGTCGTTGTCGATGTCTGCGTACGTGTGAGTAAAGGCGCATACGGCATAACGTTGAACATACCTGTTGCGACGAAGCGCCAATGAGGTCGCATGGAACAACCTAGCAGGGGGTAGATACTGCAGCATCCTGTCCCACTTAACTAGTGGGTTAGCGACCGAGTTCTCCGAAGGTGGAGTGGTGAATTACATGTCAAGTCCGATAACTTCTCGGTCAGGGTCATAGTTATCGCGGTATTCATCGCCAGTGGTATCGAGCAGGTCTTGCAGCCACAGGATGTAATTGAGTCTATACTTGGGGTCAGCTGCATTGCACGATGCAACTAGTCTATAGACAGGCAGTCATTTACCTATTTGGGACCTGCACGTGTCCTTGTTAGCTGCAGGAACGGAAATCGGCAGCTGGCAGACGTACCGGTGGACACAGTCGATTTTCCGGAATCTCGACTTTCAGCTCAAAGTCGCGTTGCAGCAGACTCTTGGTCAATTGACTTGAGTACGTGTCAGTGGCAATTGCAGCTACCATTCAGGTTAGTCTCTGACCCACCGAACAGCGTCCGGGTCGCTAAAGTCCAGCTGCCCATTGGATTTCAAGCTGGAGAAGTTTTAGTGAGTTGAGATGAAAGTGAGCACACAGGTTACACCGGATGGACTGACTACTTTGCAAACTCGGGAGACTGCAAGGCAAGAGCCGTAAAGTCCACCTCATCCTTGTAGATATTGCGCAAGGCCCTCATGGTGTGCTACTTACTGGACGTGAAAATGTTAGTGCTTTGTGCCACTGGTCAGGGACGGCATCGTGCACAGTGGACTGTGTGGTGCTGGACACAACCAATGGCAGCGGGTGGAGCGTACCGGAAATCCTCCCCCGATACGGTAGAGGCACGCTATTGCTAGGCGGCCTATCGCTTGCTTTCGAGAAGAATGCCCAGACGGAGTCTCCGAGACCGCGTTGGTTGAAAAACAGGGAATTGCTGTGGTGCGACAGACCAGAAGATCACGGAAGTCTGAATGGAATGGAATGGCTGGTAATGAGTGACGACTGCTGTGCCTGAGGCGATAAGGCTGGGAGGAGGGGGTTTCTGTCTCAGGCACTCAGGCAGTGATGTCATGCTCGCGTTGGATTCAATCTGCCAATCTACTCCGGACTGCTTGATCTAATCTACTTTGTATTTAAAGTCTTCTTCCTCTCCAGTGCATCTCTGGAAAGTGGAAACTGGTTTTTCTTGCACTGCAGCTGCTCTGAAATCTGGATCTGCCCCCCGCCGATCCGCCGATCTGAAACATTCATCCATTCAGCGGTTCAGGCAGCATCGCAACCGATAGCTCCATCGGCCTCGTGTGGTGGAGCCCGCGTTTCTTCCTCCCCCTCATTTTCCGTCCCTACAGGGCGGCTGCTCCAACAATTGTTCTGCTTCTCCCCCTCTTCTCCTCAGTCCCTCATTCTCTCTGGAGGCTGTCGATCTGAATACGCCGCCATCATGGACAAGTTTAAGCATAAGATTGAAAACCTGGAGGAGCAGCTCAAAGGTCATTCTTGTCTCCACTGCTCTGAATCCCACTAACCGCCCTCCGTCCCGACAGAAACCCACATCGAGGAGAAGGCTTTCCACCTCAAGCACAAAGTTGGCAAGTTCTTCAACATTGTCAACCCCAATCATCGCCATGATGAAGCGCACGAGAAAGCCACCGATGCCAAACGAACCGCTATCTCCGAATCCCACCGCTTCAAGTCGTTCGCACCGATCCGTGAGGGTAACAAGGTCAAGTGGTACGTCGATGCTCTGGACTACATGTGGGCCGTCTCAATGGCCCTAGAGGAGGCCAAAGAGACCATCTACATTGCCGATTGGTGGCTGTCTCCTGAATTGTTCCTCCGGAGACCCCCGTTCATGGCACAGGAATGGCGGCTGGATCAGGTTCTCAAGCGTCGCGCCGAGGCGGGCGTCAAAATCTACGTGATTGTGTACAAAGAGGTTCGTTCAGGTGCCAGTCACATCGTTTATGATGTTGCTAAAAGATATGGTCTAGGTCAACCAAGCATTGACTTGCAACTCCGCTCATACCAAGCACGCGCTGCGCAATCTTTGTCCCGAAGGAAGCCCTGGGTACGGAAACATCAGAGTCCTGCGCCATCCGGATCATAACATCTTCGAGAACGCAGCTGACATGACCTTGTACTGGGTGAGTTGGAATCTTGGATCATCCGGCAGCGCGTGCTAACTTAATCAGGCGCATCACGAGAAGTTCATTGTCATCGACTACGCATTGGCTTTCATCGGAGGTATTGATCTGTGTTTTGGAAGATGGGACGCTCACCAGCATCCCTTGGCCGACGTCCACCCCTCGAACTTGCGGAACGAGGTCTTCCCCGGACAGGAGTTCAACAACAACAGAATCATGGATTTCCAGAGCGTGGGTGACTGGCAGGCCAACGAACTTAGCAAGGCAGAGTATGGTCGAATGCCTTGGCACGACGTTGCCATGGGTGTGATGGGTGACTGTGTGTATGACATCGCAGAGCACTTTGTCTTGCGGTGGAACTTCATCAAACGGGACAAGTACAAGCGGGACAACAGTGTGGACTGGCTGATGCTCGAGGGTCGTACTGGAGACGATGAAGATCTTGTTGCGGTTCAGCGTCCCAAGTTCCCTTGCGGAGAGTACTTGCAGCACCCTCTTACGCCTCTAGATACGAAGCCGCTCGGCCAGCAAGGCTTTGCACGAGCGCAGATCGTGCGCAGTAGCGCCGACTGGAGCAGTGGAATCTTGACTGAACATAGCATCCAAAACGCTTACAAGGAGATCATCAGCCAGGCTCAGCACTATGTCTACATTGAAAATCAATTCTTCAGTAAGAATGTTCACCCTGAACACTGTACCAGCTGCTAACCCCACCAAGTCACTGCTACTGGAGACAAGCAGGCGCCGATTCTTAACACCATTGGGCAATCCATCGTCGAGGCTGTTGTCAGAGCTGGCAAGGAGGGAAGAAAGTTCCGAGTGATTATTGTGATCCCAGCCATCCCTGGATTTGCGGGAGACCTCCGGCAGAATGAAGCGACAGGCACTCGCGCCATCATGGATTACCAGTACAAGTCGATCTTGCGCGGTGAACACTCGATCTTCGGCCAGATCGCCGCCCAAGGCGTGAACCCCAGAGGTAGGTTGAACTTTGTGTTTGTTTGAGTTTGCCAGCTGATCTAGCTAGAACACGTTTTCCTGTTCAACTTGCGCGCATACGATCGTATCAACAAGACCCCTTCTCTTGTCAAGTTGGAGTCAGAGGCAGACGTGACTTACAACGATGTTCAACGTGGCATTGCTGAGTCTATCATGAGTGACAGTGTCCACCCGGCTATCGGCAAAGAGGGCGACAAGCATGAAGTGGGGTATGACAATGCCCAACAGGAGAAGGAGGTTCGTCTCGCACGGCTGCGTAAGTACGAGGAGCAGTTTGAGCGTCACAAGGAGATGGAGGGCCTCAAGGGTAGCGACACCGTGGCCCACACCACCATGCTCAACGGCGGCAACATGTCCGATGAGCCGTGGGAAGGCGATCCCGAGGCCGAGAAGGAGAACTTTATCCAGGAAGAGCTCTACGTGCATGGAAAGGTGTGCATTGTCGATGACCGAGTTGTCATTTGTGGAAGTGCCAACATCAACGACAGAGTATATTCCCCAGCCCCTAAACCCTCATATACACTATACTGATCAAGAGTAGTCTCAACTTGGCTACCATGACAGCGAGCTTGCTATTGTTGTTGAAGACGAAGACCTCATCGGCAGCATCATGGATGGCAAACCGTACAAGGCCGCCCGTGTCGCTGCCACTCTCCGTCGCCAGCTCTGGCGGGAGCACCTTGGCCTCCTCCCCGCTCAGCACTATGACGCTTCTGAAGACCCGAACGCAAAGCCCCCCTACATGTGCATGAACCACATTTTGGAGGGACCCGAAGACGACTTCGTCACCGATCCCATGAGCGACGAGCTCTGGGAGATGTGGACCGGCCGCGCCACTGTCAACACCGACATGTACCGCATGCTATTCCGCGCCGACCCCGACGACAATATCCGCACGTTCGATGACTACGACAAATTCTGTCCTCGCGGCAATAAGCAAGGTCACTTGTTCGACCCCTACCAGCCGGTCGAGGAAATCCGAGAGAAGCTGGATAAAATCAAGGGCCATCTGGTCTGGATGCCACTGGAGTTCTTGAAGGATGCCAACATGGCCGAGCCTGGATTGGCGGTGAATCAGATCACAGAGGTGATACTACCTACCTCCCGATATTTGTGTGAAACATGAGCTAACGTATCACAAATCTCATCTACAGAGTATCTACACCTGAGTTTTGCCTCCTACCTGCAGTACCGATTGTTAGTCGACAGGTTGTACTTGCTTTACATACCTAGTACCTAATAATACATACCAATATCATACCCGCCATCGACGCCACAGACTAGCCTCGAGGAGCAAAGAAAAGGAGAAAAACGAACCATCTAGAAGACCACCTACGTAGAGACTAAACTCCACCTCGAAAGGGCCCGTGCCCACACCACGGATCACCCATTCCTCCTAGTCCTGCCATTCCGTGTTATCCCATCCCAAGCCCATGATCCATCCCATAATCCTAAAACCCATCTACTTAAATTCTAATGATCCATAGTGCCCAACTCAACCCAACCTCCCGGGATTCCAGGATAGTAGGTAAGTAAGCAAGAGAGTTTACCTGCGATGCGGAGTACATGAACCTTCTACGCAAGGGATATTCAACGAAAACGGAGAGACCGAGAGACCGAGAAAAGAAAGAGACACACACAAGCACGCACTCACACATACATACCTAAGACAAGTACCCAAGTAAGTAAGTAAGTACTGTACATACTAGGCAAAGTACATACAGCCACACCTACAAGCATGTCCCAAGTACCCAGTGAATTAGACAAGTAAGTGGATGGATAAAACATCCACTCACTCACTGACCATACAGTATCTCCAAAGTAGAAGAATTCCTGAACTCTAAAGTTCAAGGGATGTTTTATCCCGACACTAACCCCCCCTTCTCTCTCTCTCTCCCCACGCATCGCCCTATTTCCCAGTTCGGTATTCGGGATTTGATATCTCACATACTTAAGCATGACCTACAGTAGTAGGTAAGTTACCTGGTAAGTAAGCCCCATTTAGTTATTTTTTCAAGCTTCCATACTTACATTTACATACTTATTTCATACATGCATGCATGACTTACAGACAGGTAGCCCCGTTCATGTATACTATCCTAGTTATAACCATGAAGAGTAGTAGAAGTATGTGGATAGTTAGTATCTACTAACTCAGAGAAAAAGAAAACCAAAAACCCCCCCACCAAGAAAAAAAAGAGGATGACTGTACTACTAATTATCAGTTAACTAGTTACTACCTTCCCTAAATAGATAGTATTTCACTAAATCATTACCCTTTCTAAATTCGATATAGACTAGACTACCTAAGTACTCCGTAGCACACTAGAATAAATAGTCCTAACTCTGTGAACTCTGTAGAATCTATCTAGTATTAATTTTCCTTTTTTCGAATTGACTTTTCCGATACATCATGCACCGCGCCCGATTTGGTAAGTAAAACTAAACTGGGGTAGGCTGGATTGGAAGTTAGGTGCAGATTTCCTGTTTGGTTGGTTGGGTGGGTGGTCCTCTTTTTTGTCTATTTTTGCGGGTCGGAAGGAGGCCGGGGGTGGCCCACTTTGCTTGTCATTAAGGAATTGTCATTATTATTAGTGGGGAAATTATTGACGGGGATAAATTTAATTTGGGTCAAGTAGATAGATAGTCTACTCCGTAGATAGTTTGTTTATCGGAAAGTATGTTATGTACAGGTGTGTCCCGGGATCTTCGTGTGTCATGTCTGTTTTAGCGTATTGGGAATTTGCCAAGGAGAGGGAATGTGTCTACGGATTGTGGTAAGAGTCATGCCATTAAATTTGCGTCGCCGCATTGTATTCCTGATAAGGGTCTATAAGTCATCTCTATCGCACAAAAGATTTCAAAAAAACAAACAGACAGAATTGAAAAATAGGGTCGAGTGTAATAAGACAAAGAATGCAAGGCTCTCTCTGCTTTGAAAGGAGACGCCGGCATAGGAATTGAATCACCAACAGACCGTTTGTTTCGGAACCCTGAACACCAGAGCGATGCTGCTTTTTGTGGCGAAAGTAGATCGTGCACATATGAAATTCCGGCCGTGGCTCTGCATCAGAACGACTTTTCGGACTTTTCGTCGGGAAAGAACATAAGAAACAATGGCAAAAGCACGAAAGGGGGGCGGGAAACGAGTGGAGAGGACGATATTAGTGGCGGGGAAGGGGAAAAAGCACTGCCTGCACCGCGTCTGCGGTTACGAGTCGAGGCGCATCTCCTCTGGTCGCGACAATGAGTTAATATCAAATCACACTCAGGTAGCCACGGCTTTGATGTTGATCGATTGAGATCTGGCCGGAATAGGAAGATATCCGATTGGACCAGACCACAAAGCAGAGGCGCACTTCCGTCGACCCTACTCCGATCTGGGACACCAGCAAACCGAGGGGACAATGCGCAGTATGCCACAGTGATGGAGGAAAATTTTTCAAACAGTCGCAGGAGAAACCGAACAGAATTGAAAAGCGAACGAAATGGGGAGAAAAATATTTATTAAAATCAAATGGCGCAAAGAAAGGGCTGATAGGCTTTCGGCAGGTATGGCGCGAGGAGTGCTGCAGAAGGCTTTTTCGAAGTTCCAGGAAATGTACGAATCAAACTAGGAACAGAGGTTAGCTTATAGTTTCACAACTGGTACACAGCCTTCCACAAACAATTGCAGTCAGGCCACTTGCGCACTTACCGATCGAGAGGCAAAAAAGCATGCGTGACGTGATTCCTCTTAGCCTTTAGCGGTGTGGCAGGAGTTGCAGCGACAGTGGTTACAGATCTTGCAGCGCCAGATAGCGACATACGGACCGGAGTTGCAGTCAGAGCATCGCCAGGTAAGGATAGTCCCGTTTGTCGCCTGCACGATGACGAAAACGTGACCCGAGCATTGGTTGGCCATTTCGTCGCTAATTTCCAGCATGTTAATATCCTTCCAATTTGTGTGTTGCCAGGAACTGGAAATTATAATGAGGATCCTTTCACATACTACTTTCTGCCACAGAAGTGGTGGGTGTAGAACTATGCGTAAATCGCGCAAAGCTGCAGTGATACGAGATATCTCGTGATATTCAAGTACTGAAGCCGAAGGGATGGAGAGCCCCGGAGCTTCTTCAATTGCAATGCAAGGCAAACGACCTGGTTGTCCCTGAGAGTGTAGACGAAAGAGCAGAGTGGAAACTCTGAAATGAGAAAGGCGACAATGGAGTTGTCTGAGAGTCAAGGAAGAGAAGAATGAAGAGAGAAAGAAGATGGATGTAGTTGTTGATGATGGATGAAAGACAAAGGACGTTTGGGATGCGTCGCCATAGCTTTATATAGAGGACGAGGTTTCAAATTGGACCAGCGCATGAGACATCTCCTTTTCAGTGATGCGATGGGTGCATTGCTTCGGATTGACCGTTGTTCAGAGAAGGTCCCAGCAGCTGTACGAGGTCCAGACTAGAAGCAGGTCTGCTGCATGGAATGGCTCTTTCCGTCGGCAGGGAATCAAGCTGCAAGTACCCGAGGCTGTCGACGGGTCATTAATTGAGTGGAGAAAGCGACAGAGAGTTGAGTGATGGATAACAAGCGACAGGGAAGAGGGTGTTGTGAGGAAGGAAAGGATCCAGCGATGGAAAAGGAGAATGTGATGGACAAAAACAGAAATATGGGGGAGGTTGGTGGGAAGAACGAGGGTGCAGATGGGGGAAGATTCGGGGAATAAGCTGTCAGAAAAGGTATTAAGTAGGTAGTTAGTTTGCATGAATGGTTAAGGGAAAAGAACAAGTACTCTCTCTAGTACTATGATGTGTGTGTGAGAGAGAGAAAGATCCATGGGTTGAGTGCCGGACCCCGAAAAGGCAAAAGAAAGCACACGACCAACCTACATCATCCTCACGATCCCATCCCATCATCTCCTATCCTAGTCAACCACAAATCTGGGTCTGGGAAGCGCGACACAAGCTAATCCAGGAACCTAGTCTAGAAGGAGATGATGGAAGTGATATATCGCCGCCAGTGGACCCAACCAAGTGGGTGCGGAACTGTAGGCGACAGCCGCTTATTCCTTAATTCCTTTTTCCCTTTTTTACTAGCCCTTTCGTGTTGTGTTTTGTTTTTTCTTTTTTCTGGTCTGCGCTCAAGTCTTTAAGCTTTCGCCCCTAAAATTAGGATTTCCCCAGGGAGGAGCTGAAGCTCGACCCGGGAATGCCTGGACTCAGGATCTGGAACCCCCATTCCCGATTCATGCGCTTCCGTTTGGGGGCTGAATGGGTTCCAGCCCTGCGGTGCGCTGCTGCTTTGGCGTGCAGATCTGACCCGACGCTGTTTAGTCTGTCTATCCTGGTTCTTGAGAGCATAGGCCATTCTGATGGAGCATCAAGTAGATTCCCATTCTGTAGATGGTTGTTGACTTTCTTGTGACCCATCTTCCCCATCTCCACCCTCCATCTCTATCTTGCCCAGTCTCTAGTTGTACAGAGGCAGATGCGGACGACTTTCGGTCCCCGCCAGGTTGATAGAGGATGGGGCACGTCCGAAGAGGATATCTGGGAATGATAGACAATTCTCTGTCAGTTCAGTCCAAAAAATGTATCCTTGTTTGTCACTCTTAATTTTCGGAAACGTCATGCCCATCCGATTTGGGAAAGCCGGATCATCTTAGTGTCGTCCGTGAAGACCAGCTCATCTCCGGTCTATCTGAACAGGATGCCCCATCTGCTGAGCTTCTGCCAACTTGTTTGATCTTGTAACATCACCGAGCTGCCCCGGTTGTTAATGGACGGTGCCTTTCCAGCCATTTTCGACTCCTCTCACGGCCCACGACAGGAGCACACATCGACGTCCGATTACAGTCGATCCACCATCGCCAGCAGGGATTCCCCGACCGGACGAACAACAAGTACACAGGCACATCTTTTCGTCTTCAAGCCAGGATCTGCATCGCATCGTCCTTTCATTCATACCCTCCCTTCGTACCTTCCACTCTTGCACCCGTCCTTCCGTCTGCATATCCTTGACTCTACCTGCACCCCCTCTCAATGTACGATGCATAGAACGTTCCGGGCGTTGGGGGTGTAAGACTTCTCAGCCAACTGAATTCTTTGAGTAATCTCCCTACCTTCTCGGGCTCCTTGCTGATCTGTGGCCGATCGCTCCGGGCATTTGCAGAGGACCCGCGGGCCCGCCAACCAGGTACGTTTCTAAGTGGCTTGCTGGAGGGATTGCTCAGTATCCAGCGTTACCTCTAAGGTTATTTCAGCCACTAGTCCACTAAACTTTGAAGTGGCACAGAATTCGGGAATGGCAAGCTGAGGTATAGAAAGACAAGGAAAAGGAAAGAAAAAGAAAAACTTTTTCTGGTGTGACAGAAACGGGCCTGCCAATCCTGCAAGAACGTACTTTTGTCCATTGCGGCTGGCCTGTTTCTCAAACCGTCATCACTCGTTAATTTCCTCACTTTCAAGCGAGGCCCGGAGGATAGTTGACCTGCGGGAAATCTTCCGCTCACCCAAATTAGTCGGACGCGTCGATCCCTCCAACTGAGTCGCTGAATGCCAGGGGTCCGCTCCATCTGGACGTGCTAAATGCTTTGGCGCTGGATCTAGTCGGAGAGCCGGCTGGTACTAAGGAGTAAATTCAAATTGCCGCGGCAAATCACAGGGGCCCATCGCTCCAAGTTGACGTCTCTGGGGCACCCTCACCCAGATTGACTAGGTGTCTGACTGTCATTGAACTGAATGGGCACGCGGTGCGTCAAGTGCCCCGAGCTTTCTCCTCTTATGCTCTTATTCAGGCATGACACTGGCTCGCAACTCGGCCCGGCGCTCAGGCCAATTCTTACGCACATGGCTGGCAGTTGTCATCTGTCGTGAAATGTGTGACTGTTACATAAACTTCGTACGGCATAAGTCTGGGTCAGAAGCAATGGGCTCCCTGCTGATAACTCCCGGGGGTGGTTTGAAGAGCCACGCCGCAGGTTGAAAGGTGCGGCGTGTGTAAAACATCCGAGTCGTCCATGTCGCGCTCCACGGTTCGTGGTCCAAGGGTACCCCTGTCGGGGACCAATAAACATCAGAATGCAATAGGGTGGTATATCACCGGACTGGCCTTGGTGCTCCGAATGGTTTGATTTAGTTTCACGGGCCTGGAGGGGACAGCGTCCGCTTTTCTTCTCAATCAGGTAATGGAGAATATGTCTAGTCGAAAGTCGAACATTTGGCTGCACGCTTCCCTGATCTACCGGGAGTGGCTCCCGGGCATATTTCTGGCCCGGTGCGCGTCGGTCCCTACTAGTGTTGCCCCTAGGACCACTTGGTTTCCCATGGTGCTGGGCTTCGAGCTGCGTAGCCCGGTTCCGGTGACGCAAGGTACTTTTGGCTTCTCGATACGTCTTTTTGTTACCTTCCTATCATCAGGGCCGCAAGAGCGCCGGCCCCCACAGTCATCGAGTTTTTCAACAAACCCCATTTGTTCGATGACCTGCCAAATGTGTAGTCCTGCGGTGGCGCCTGTAAACGAGCTGTTTAGGACCCATGTTCGACTGGGCTAGAACAACGGCATTCTTTCCCACGATTGTGATATCACGTACGAATGACCGGGGAGAGTTTAATTGATTTGCCGGAGCTGATGTCTTCGCGCGACTGCCAATTAGTTGTCGAAGTTTGCATGTCGGGAGCTCTCTCAGTGCTTCCGGAAGGTGCCATCAGCATTGGATGCTGTTCATCACCATCTCGGCTAGCGGAAGGTGTCGCCAACCAACATGTACCAGTTGTGCGCTCAGCACTCGGCCTCATGCACACCGCTATTGTTGTCATTAAACCTGGCCACCAAGGGTCCCGAAAACATATCCACTGACTGAGACCGGACAGCTGTCCGGCGGTTCCGCTGTACGACCTTTGATAGTCATTGAATGAAATCGAGTGCGAGGCGTCTTTCAGCTGGCTCCTGTCAAGCCAAACTACTGAAACTATAGGCTAGACCTCGTTTCGCCTCTGAACCTGTCAGAACGATGCCAGACCTCGAGTAAGTTCCACCCGAAGGATACAGACATCTCATTGTGGGAAGCACCGGAGCTGAGATGGCGGACAGTCAAGACCATCACGTCACAACAGATTGATCCATGACGAGTGTGGAAGCCAAAAATTGTAATATTCAAGAACCTGTACAAGCTAACAAAACTACATTTAACAAGGTATACTGTAATGTCCGAGAGGTTCTCTTGCATCAGTTCCACTGGCCAAGGCCGCAGGATGTAAATCCAAGAAACTGATGCCTTCATTCCTCGGCCAACCTTGCACAGCACCACTACCGTCACACACCAGATGGCATGAAATGATGATGGGCCGGACAAGATTGGACAAATGATCTCCCAACGCTCCGTTAAGAACATCCTGTGAACTAGGTCCAGAGAAAATCTCCTTCCCAACAAGATGCTCTTGCAGTACCCAGAGTGGACTGCATCGCTGGTGTAAAGTTGTGACATGCTTCCTCAATTTCCGTGCCATTGCAAATTGACCGGCCTGAGCGCACCTACGCAGAAAGCAGAAATGAAAAGAAAAGTGACAGCCTTGATCGCAAGGGCTAATAAGACTAGGGTTCCGGGCCCCGTCTTTGATAAATTCGACAGTAGAGCTAGTCTTCATAATCGACGTGTAGCTGGCTGTGATTTGCAGCCGTCGCATGGTCACACCGTATGGTTGAATTTAGCTTCAGTCATGAGTTGTGAGTGAGAAAAGGTATCCTGATGATATCATCACATAAGATGATGCTTGCGACACATAAATCGAAGCAAAGGAAGTCGCCATGCGCTGTACGGAAAGAGGAAGAAGTCATCAAATTTACTCGTCACTGTCTTTAGTCATCATCTTACCGATCTCCGGGCTTGCTATAGTGTTGCCCGGGATACTCGGGAGGGAAGTTGGAAGAGAAGGGAAGGCAAGAAGCGCCAGGACCCTTCGGATGCCGAAGGCTGAGGCCAATTGACAATCCCGAATCAGTCAGTAAGGTGGAACAACGCCGAAACACTTGGACAGATTAGCAATCATCCTGTAACCGAATTCGAAAGGCGACTAACCTTTCACCGTAATGATGGCGCCTGATGCTTTCGGCCAGAAGACTCGAAATATCAATGACAATCAACTTCTTTGACCTCTTCACCACCTGCGGTGGAACAGGGAAGCTATTCGTAACGACGATGTGGTCGATCGACTCACAAGCTTCCATCTGTTCGAGGGACTCCTCCGTGAAAAGGCCGTGGGTGGCAATGCAGTATACCTTCTTGGCACCGCCCTTCTTCACTACAGTTTCTGCTGCGGCAGTCCATGATTTACTCTTGTCAATCATATCATCGACAAGGAACACAGTCCGATCACGGACGTCGCCAACCAATGTGATGGTCTTTTCTTCCTCAACGTGCTTTCCGCTGCTGCCCTCTTCGTCTGAAGATTCGGCAGCATCGAATGAGCCACCTAAAGCATGGTCGCCGGGGAGGGAAGAAGTGTTGGATATGAGAGAGTTCACCATTGAATCTGGGACCGTGTCGGGCTCATCACGGCTGGCACTCTGACCCGGAGTGGTTTCCCCGGAAGCGGGGTGCGAAGTAGGACCGGTTGACGGGTAGTCGTCGTCCACAAGGTGACCTTGCACGAGCCGCCCAGTGATGACCTCACGCACTCGCACATCAGTATACTCATGTGCAGCCTCCAATTCCGAAGGACGACGAGCGCCTGATGGAGTTTCAGGACGCAAGTAATTTGCCGCTACAAGAGACTCCATGTTGGTGTTCGGCTCACCCCTGGAATCTCCGGATTGACTGCACTCACTAGTTCCACTTTGTAGGTGGAGAGTGAAAGGGTCTTGGTCCTTATCCTTGGCGACGGGGGTGCTCTCTTCTTCGATAGAATCGAAAAAGACAGTACTGTCCGTCATACCCAGGGGTACTTTCGGACGTCTCCTATCAGTCGTGACGATGCCAAAGTTGAGTTTAAGTGTGTCTGCTAGCGAAGTGACACGTTTGGTGCCTCCTGCATTCTTGCTGACCACAACAGCCTCGCGCCAACCCGGCACGTTCATACGAATCCAGCGGGCGATGAAGGGCTCGGCGAACAGGTTATCCACGGGTTTTCCGAAGAAGCCCTGCATTTGGGATGCCTAGCGATCACGTTCATAAGAACTCCATCCATGCCACGCAATAAAGCATTTGCGAAACCAGCGCAACAGACAGATCGCCTTGTGACTCACATGCAGATCCAAAGTTATCACATGGTCCACCCCAGCGATCGAGAGAAGGTTGGCCAACATGCGGGCAGTGATGGCACCACGGTGGCTCTTCTTCTTAGACTGGCGGGAGTACGGGAAGTACCTCGTTTGTGTCAGCATCAGACGTGCAGCCATGGAGTCAAGTAAAAGCATACGGCATGACCGCTGGAAGTAAGAAGTATGGGTCAGCCAGCGAACTTGGATTGGCGGGAAAGAGGTCCGCACATACCTGTGATAGATTTTGCGGACCCGCCCTTGCAGGCGGAGATCATGATCAAGAGTTCCATGACACTGTCATTGATCTTGCTGCTGCCGCTCTGGACGATGTAAACATCTTGGTTACGCACCGAAACCCCAATGTTTACACTGGTCTCGCCATTGCTGAACTTCCCAAGATCGGCACGAGCCGGCTGGGTCCCCAGGCGTTCACAGATGGTTTCAGCCAGGAGGGGGTGGGATGTCCCCGAGAAGATCTGTACTCCCCGCATCTTAGGATTGTGATGAGCTAACAGACATAGACCATTGACCAAGAGGGAATAGAAGACAAGGTAGGCAGCAAGATCATCTCAAGCGCCGAAGGGAGGAAAGCAAGGAGGGAAGAAGGAAAAAGAAAAAGGGAAGGGAAGGGAAGCGGAGGGAAATGAAAGAAAAAAGAAAATTAGTCCGGAAATTTCTCGTCGGGAAAAATTTCAAGTGGAGGTTCGAAAACGAAAGCAGTTTGGGTGCCTGTGGCCCCCCGTACTCGAGCTCCCCCACTTACTGCTTTGCTTCCCTGCAAACCGTCGGAGCCCAAGATAAGCTCCCTGTAACCCCGCGGTCAAGTGAGTGAGTTGGCCTGCAGATTATCGAATCATGGCACACAGATTCCCTCCCGTGCAAGGAGGAGGCTCCCTCATAGTCGCCTGGCAGGCGAAAGCGAAACATGTTCTAGTTGTTGGTGGTGGAGAAGTGAGCCTCCCCTTGCCTAGGCCGTTTAGCCTGAATTTATTACGATATATAATTGTTGCTTACCGAGGATTCCGCCTCAGGTGGCTGCAGGTCGCATCCTCCACGCCCTCAATGCCGATGCCAAAGTAACCGTTGTCTGCCCTACCTCCGGCCTCAATGATGAAGTGGCTTTTCGGGTAGCAGAGGGACAAGTTAATCACATTGATAGGAACTTTGAGCCTGCCGATCTGGAAGGCGCAGATATGGTGCTCTGTGCCATTGATGATCCGGACGCCTCGACACAGGTTTGGAAGCTCTGCAAGGAGAAGCGGATCCCGGCAAACATAGCTGATGTGCCGTCGGAATGTGATTTTTACTTTGGTAGCGTCCATCGTGATGGGCCATTGCAGGTCATGGTCAGTACCAATGGAAACGGACCCAAATTGGCCAGCATTGTCCGCAAGAAGATAGCGGACACTCTCCCCGATAATATGGGCGCAGCTATAGACAACGTGGGTAAATTGCGGAGGAAGCTGAGGGATATCGCCCCCAATCCTGACCAAGGCCCGAAACGAATGAAATGGTACGCTTGTCCTAATCTCGTCATGCGCTCGGTACGATGACCTCCCCCCACTGATCGATGTTATAGGATGTCTGGAGTTTGCGAGTCATGGAGCTTAGAGGATCTTGTTCAGATGGATGACAGTGACATGGACGGTCTTTTGACCCATTACGCATCCGGGAAAATCCCAACCCTGAATGAAGTTCGGTCCTCTTGACCGGAGCCGCTCAGTAGAGACCCTGTAGCACTTTAAATCGATATTGGCTTCGTGAGGCCTAGGACAGCTCACTCATGTCCAAGGGCACATCCAAGTTTACTGATAATCGCTCAGTGACTCAGACCTATCTATCATAACGGAAACGCTCCCATGATAAATGCTATTTTGTACATAGAATATAAGCCCTTTGGAACGAACAGCTTTGAAGGGTAATAATTGAAAATGATGCAATGCTGTGCTAGGTCTACATTCAATACTCCTCCAAATTGATAAAAAGCCCTACGGTCCTGTAGGGGAGGATATCCAAGAAAAGCGAAAAACAAATAATAAAAAGAACAACATCAACATAGAACACTCGAGCGCTGCCTTCTCGCCTAGTGTCCCCCGCTGTGTTTGCGGGAAAACTGACTCGACACAGAGTTCCTGTGACCAGACGGCAGAGATGTTTGGCCGACAGGTATACCTAGTTTCGCCTCACCGATTCGGCGCAGCAAGGATTGGAGCGAAATTCGAATCTCGGGGTTCAGGTCACGAGCCAATAGATCAACAGCTAGTGGGTAAAAAGTCCCAATGTGCTTGTCGAAGCCCTCAGAAGGAAAGTTGGTGTAGCCCTCGAGCACGTCCACAACAACTGGACGCCAGGCGACTACATTACGATGCTGGGAGTCTTCGTCAAGACGGACGAAGCTGCGAATTATATCCGCACAGAGTCTGGTGCAAAGACGGCCGGTTAGCAAAAACGCCTTGATCAAATCATATAGACAAATATCGATTGCAACACTTACGGAATCAAAGCCGCTTCCGTTTCAGCACGGCTGCTTCTCCGCTCCTCTCTTTCATCGTGATACATTCGGAAGAGGATGTGAACATAGGTGGCGGCACTTCCACTCTCCTGTTTGAGGAGGTTGGGAGGCTGCTTCATGAATCCTTGACGCCAAAGCTGCATCCGCAATTCCTTGTCCTCGTTAAACTTCTTCGCGAACTGATAACTCTTCTTCAGCAAGCCCATCAGGCGAAGAAGCTCGTGACTGGGAATCTGTGCGTAGACTTTATCATTCGAGAAAAGTTCGTGGACAGTCTCGATCATGAGCAACTGGAGCACACAGTTGGTTATGATACGATTGAAGAACCGGCGGCGAGCCACGGTCACAGCGGCCGGCTGTTGCTGGGCGTCTGCCTGAGGTCTGTAATCCTCCAATGCAGGAGTTGAGGCCGCAGGCATGTCACCCTCCTCGTGTTCAGAGGTCACATTTTGCGTTCCATTGGCCTTTTGCGCTTCAGCAACTTGTTCCTGATCGGACGCGGTTTCGGAAGACTCTTGTCCGGACTCTTCATTTGAGGCAAAGTCTCCATTCGCAGGTTTCAGCGAGCCAGGTGATTTTGAAGAAATGGACGCTGCAGCAGTGAACAATTCATAAGCCGTAGTCTTGCTGAATAGCTCGACAAAAGCGCCAACGACCTTCTTCCAGTGTTCCAGCTGGAACTTGGTAACATTCTGCAAGATCAGCTGCTGCAGACAGTTGCTACCGATCCGTGCAATCGTATCATTCTCCTGGCAGATGCACAGAGTGAGGAGCTCGAGAATGCGATCGAGCATATACTCCAGTGCGTCGAAGTAATGGGTGAACAGGGTAATCATATTCCGCAGTGCCTGGATCATGGTGGTTGACAGCCACACAGAAAGCTCTTCATGATTGGGCACCTTAGACATTTCCGATTTGGACTGTAGCACCACAAAGATAGGATAGAGGAGCTGCCTCCAAAGCACATCCCAGAATTCTTGCGGGAATTCACCGCCATGACGAATCAATGTCTCGAAGAGATACGTCAACGCTTGTGACCGGACTTCAAGGTCGTCACCGGTCATCAGCACGTCTTGGAAGGCGATCAAGATCGGGTACCAAAACTGCTCCTCCTTGGACTGACGGGTGAGTTGCTGAGAAAGGTTGGTGGCATCTTCATGGAAACCCTCAGGTGACGCACCGCGATGAGACAGCGGGCACTCTGGCGTCCTCAGCATTTTCGTAACAGTAGACTTCAAGGTCTCGATTGCCTGTAGCGACTTCTTCTGGAACTTCGAATTCTTGGAGAATTCAGTGAGGCAGACAATAAGGTCAGGGAAGGCACCCTGTGTTATAACAACTCCAAAGCGGGTGTTGTAAATCTGGGTGACATGCTCAAAAGCCATATTGACAATGCCTTCATATGGCTCGCGAGCAGCAACCGTAAAGACGCCAAACATAGTTTTCCAACCTGAGCGGATATTGTCACCACGCGCCTGAATCATTTGGATGAGACAACGAAGAATCATGTCTTTGACAGTGACAACGTTGCTATTCGCCATAACATGCTCGAACGGCTTGAGGAAGTCTTTCTGGAACTTGAAACCCGGCAGCTCCTCAATCTCCATAAAGCGCATCGAAAGTTGGCGAAGCGAATCAAGAGCGAAGAAGACCACAGTGGTATTCGAATGGCAACCCACATGATTGAAGTGCTGCCCGAGGACCTCCCAAATCTTTGACCATTCTATTCTGACTCTTGTCATGTTGTAGTAACTGATTTCAACCAATTTCTGCAGGCTGTATGTCCGAGGGGATTCAGTTTGCCCAGACGATTGGATCTCTTGCCAGCTGACCTCGCTTAGGGCCTTAATGAAATCAATAATGGCCTCGTGAGAGAGATTGGCCGTATTGGTGAAGATCCGGTCCACTCCCCTTATCATTTCCGCAGATCGACTTTCCATTGCAACCTCAGTACGGAAAGCTGTAGGTCCATTGATTGACCGAGGGCGAGGCCGCCTTGACGCTTGCATTGACTTCCGAGATCCGTCCGTGGGAGGTTGAGTCACGATGCGAGCTCGGGAGACATCAGGTAGGGAACCTTCATCGACACCATCGGTGAGGAGTTGAAGACGGTCGAGTTGACTGACGCACGTGAGAATATCTCTCCAAGAGCCCTTAAGATGGTTTCCTTCCGTGAGAGCGACGTCAAGCAAGGCTTTCAACGCCTCCACGTTCTTTGCTACCATCTCCCTGACGTTGCCCAGGTTGGTAAATTTGGCCAAGGCCGTCACGAACGCGACACGTGGGGTTTCAAGTTCGAACGCGCAACTGATACGTATAGCCAGCTTCATACCTCCCATGCAAAGCCGGATAATTTCGAGGTACTGGGTATCCTGCATCGGAGCAGACAAGCCAGAAAGGAAAGACATCCAGGTGACATTGAACATGGAACCAACATGTTGGACAGAGGTTGCCGGGATGAAGCGTGAGAGAGCTTCCTTGACAGCTGTCTTCCGCTGCGCTCGTATCAGACTACGATAAAGCTGCTCGGTCTTGTTTGCCATTTCCTCAGAGGCCTGCGCATACTTTTCACCTTGAACATCGCGCCCCACGGTTGCAAAAACTTGTCCAGCCCTAGACGCGAGGCCGCCGCTGGGTGCAGACGTCGGAATGCCAAGATTGGCAGCATGTTCTCTCTCAGTATCCAAGACAATCTCGTTTTTTGCAATTTCATCGTAGATGGAACCGAGATAGTCATCAGGCAGATCCTGGTTATCGTTGATACCGCGGTTGTTCTTGATAAAATCTTCCTTCGTCATGCGGCGCCCCTTGATCTTGGCACTATGCTGATCTGTGTTGAGCATGATGACGGAATAAGCAAGAACGTACGCCGTATCCGCGTTTGCGAATGCGTTCGGATTCTGGGTTACGTAGCGCTCCGCAAACTTGAGCATGAAACGATCGATCTTCTGTGCTTCTCCAGGCAAGCGGAAGTGCTGTAGGAATTGACGCAGAGCATCGACGAAGCGCCGCTTTGAGAATTCCATCATATCAACGAAAGCATGCATGATGGCGATATTCTCGGCCTCTCCTTCACCGAGATACTCACCTAGCATGGCTTTGTCCAACCGATCATTCCGGAACAAGAACGCGGCAATGTCCTCGGGCGAGCTGGAACGTACAAAGCCGTCTTTAATAAAAAGCTTGACTCCCCGCTTGGGCTTGAAGTTGAACTGTTGAATGGCGTTGGTGAAGGCAATCTTTCTTTGCTTGACCTTCTCAATTTGGCTCGGGTCGTCCTCCGCCACAGGTGTGGTACTGCCGTCAGTGCTTTCGATCCTCGGAGATGAAAGATAGGTAGGGGCAGTTGTTTCCATTGAGTCCCTAGGATTGTCAATTGACTTCTGAGAAGATGAGTTGAGAACCGGCGCCGCTTGATCGACTAGACGCTGCGAGGCCCAGTTGTCTAGTGACTGTAGAATTTCCACCAGGCACTCGACCGCCTGATTCTTCAGTATATAATCAGGAGGCACATGCTGTAGGTTTGGCTGATGACCACTGGCTACGCTAGCAGTGGTAAGGTTGGGTGGCAAGGTTCCCCGTTGATGCCAGTCACTACCAATAGTTGAGACCTTGACATGGTGCTCCTGGTACTGTTGTTGCTGGAAAGCGGTGACTGTGACTGGTATACTTGCATATCGTGACAACTGCTCAATAACACTAGAAGACAGTCAGAAGTTGTACGAGAGGAGTCTAGAACTATGACATACTTTTGGAAGATGTTCTCCAACGCAGTTCTGTCGCAGTCATAGTTGAGATACATTTCCACCAAGGCGCGCGGATCACCTGCCAATCGCTCCAAAATTTCCATGAAGTACTGCTTCTGGAAAAGGGGAGAATTGCGCTTTTCGAGAATAGTCAAGTATATCTCTTTTAGGAAAACCTCGAGTTCTTTCTGCTGATTATTAGATCGATCGGCGCGAAAAAGTCAATGAAGCATACTAACCTTCATCATCACTCTCATATCCTTCAGCATTAGCCAGAAAATCTCACAGCAAACTTCGAACACCCTGGGCACCGAGCTGGACCCATTCCGACTCAAACTTAAGCACAAATGAGGTCGGACAGCTTGTAGTAGTGTCATCGCGTCCGGGCTGTTGGAGCTATTTCTGATGGTCAAGAGGGGAGATGTAAAGGTCACGACATGATTGTTCATGAGGTAATGGATAAGGTGCAACGACAGCAATTTTGATCTCATATTCTGAGACTTGAGGTCTTGTTGTTGATCATGGCTCAGTATTTTATGGCTCAGCTTGCAGAGTGCCCTAAAAACCAAGAAAGCGTCCTTGACATAAATTTCGTCCTCATCATCATCGGTAGTGCCGTCAATGTCCTCTGCTGAGGCTGCAGACATTGACCGAGCAGATCTCTGATTGCCTCTGGCACGAGTAACCATTGTGGGAGCATTGTCGTTGACCGAGGTCACATCCTTGTTCGACTCAAAACTTTGTAACGTCAATTTCTCCACGGGCTCCTTCGTGACAGGCTGGTCGGAGGCTACGGCGGAAGGGGCATCTGAATCGTGATCCTCTTCCGTTGCCTGTGGTGTCTCGGCTGTGTCTAGAGTCACAGTATCCGAAGAGCTCGTCTGTCCTTTCTCGCCGTCGCGCAAACGTAGCTCTTTCAGGTCCAATCGCACCTGGACCCTATCAAAAACAGTGCTGACCATCTGTGTCAAGGACCCTTGGGCGATTTGCTGATTCTGAGATGATTTGGAGTAAATGAAGATGTTGTAAATCTGGCGGACAGCCTTTAGGAGACCTGCTCCATGCACGACGATCTTGTCGTTCAAAACAGCCGCAAGGAGTGACTTTATGATTTGTTGTTGAATCTCAACGGGTGTGGCTTCGTTCTCAAAACAGTCGCAGATCGCATCAATCGCTCGCTCAATCAAGGGTGGCTGTTCAGGGTTGGCCTCCGATTCTGACGTCTTCCCATCGTGAGATGAAGGGAAGGCGAAGTATGAGTAGGTTATCAATTTTCCGATGCAGTCAAGGGCCGTGACCTGCAGAGGAATACTGAAGGTTTTGGTGGCCAGCTGTAGAGGGCGGAATATAAGCTCAGGGTCAATGGGCTGACCATCCGACTGTTTGACGTTTGCGAGGGCGTTCTTCACAGCATCCTCCAGTTCTTTGCTCCTCCGCGCTTCCTTGGAAGCACCGATTGTATCCAACGCCGTCACAATAAAGACGGTAGAGCTGACCGTAACCGAGCGATGCGTTGCAAATGTGGCCGTTGTCGATCTTGAATCGGAGCGCATGCGTGAATCGGAGGGAAGCTCATCTTGATGGGGGATGGAAGCGACATCTTGCTTGTCAGCCGAAGATTCCTCTTCAACGTTGACGGCCGGAACTGCCGGTGATGTATCCGCAGATTGTTCCTGTGTATCGGGCTTCGAGGTCGACTCAGGCTCGGTATCAGCCTTGGATTCTGATGATGCGACGGCTCCCTCCGGAGAGCTTGCGGCTTGATCCGGCGACTCTGCATTTTCAGTAGTTTCCGATTGTTCTAGTGGTGAATGAGCCTCCTCTGATTCCTGAACATCAATTCCTTGAGGGTCCGACGCCTCTGGTAGTTCGGGTTCATCTCCGTCGACAGGTGGTTCCGTATGCGCTAGGACATCGCCGGCATCCTCCTCCTTGTTGTCTACCGGCGGCAGGGTTGTAGATGTTTGGGTTGGTGGCTCGTTCACAGAGCCATTCTCGACTTCCGCCATTTATGCAAGACTCCGTCCGGAGTGTTGGAAATTAGGCAGACGAGGGGTCCACATGGGACTGAAAAGTGACTAAAGGGGTATATGCAGGTCTGAGAGAAAGGGCCCTCTAGCCTCCTGGACGCTGGGGAACTGATGCGTGTTCACTCCGCGGACGGGGAGAATGTACGGCTGCCGCTAGGGGCCACACCCGCTGCGCTGACATAATCAGGCCACGGCGGCGCCCGGCGAGTCTATTCCGAACGCTCACCGGGAAGCTCAACAGAAAAGTTCCTGGAGCTGCAGTTCTCAACTCCTCTGATACGGGCCCTTTCATTCCGCCAGATACGTCTCCGGCTCCCCCTTTCATCCCATTTAATCCCCTCATTCCCGTCTCGGGTCTTTTTCTTTATCACACATAGCATTTGGGCGCCATGGTTGCTTCTGCTGTCCGGATGCGCGCTCCCAGCGCCATGTTCCTCTCCAAAGGCGCTCTCTCCCTGAAGCGGCCGCAAACTGTTCACAGATTCAAGGATATCGCTCAGTATGTCGCGCCCTCTCTATGAAGACTACCTGCCTGTCTGTGAAGCATGCTAATCATACTCGTGTGTCATCTTAGATCTCAATTGCCTTCCCTTTCCGCCCTCTCCCGTTTTTATGCCTCCAAGTGTATGCCGTTATCCTTGACGCCTTTGATTTGTGGATGATCGGATTCTGACATATTGGATCTGCAGCCTTCCCTCCCCACACTGTCATCAGCATGCCGGCCTTGTCGCCGACCATGTCCGCCGGAAACATTGGAGCTTGGCAGAAGAAGGCCGGTGATGCCCTGCAGCCCGGTGATGTCCTGGTAGAGATTGAGACCGATAAGGCCCAGATGGACTTTGAGTTCCAGGAAGAGGGTGTTCTGGCCAAGGTTCTCAAGGAGACTGGCGAGAAGGATGTCTCTGTCGGCTCCGTATGTGATAATTCCTCTGTTCTGATGTTGGCCCCCACAAGATTCTTTGCTGACCGCTATTGCATTAGCCTATCGCTGTCTTGGTTGAGGAAGGTGTCGATGTTGCTGCTTTCGAGGCTTTCACCCTGGCGGATGCTGGTGGTGAGAAGGCTGCTCCTGCCGCTGAGGAGAGCAAGCAGGAGTCCAAGGCCGCTGATGCTGCCCCTGCTTCTGAGCCTGCCCCTGCTGCCGTTGAGCCTGAGACTTCGGGCGAGAAACTCCAGCCCAGTCTGGACCGTGAGCCTTCCATCAGCCCTGCTGCCAAGGCCCTGGCTCTGGAGAAGGGTGTGCCCATCAAGGCTCTCAAGGGTACCGGACGTGGCGGTCAAATCACCAAGGAGGACGTTGAGAAGTACAAGCCCAGTGCTTCTGCCGGCCCTACCTACGAGGACGTTCCCCTGACCTCCATGCGCAAGACCATTGCTAGCCGCCTCCAGCAGTCCGTGCGCGAGAACCCTCACTTCTACGTCTCCACGACCCTGTCTGTGAGCAAGCTCCTCAAGCTTCGCCAGGCCCTCAATGCTTCCTCCGAGGGCAAGTACAAGCTTTCCGTCAACGACTTCCTCGTCAAGGCCTGCGCCGCCGCCCTCATGAAGGTCCCCACCGTCAACTCCAGCTGGCATGAGGAGAACGGCCAGACCGTCATCCGTCAGCACAAGACCGTCGACGTCAGTGTTGCCGTCTCTACCCCCAACGGTCTCATCACCCCCATCGTCAAGAGCGTTGAGGGCCGTGGTCTGTCCAGCATCTCCAACCAGATCAAGGACTTGGGCAAGCGCGCCCGCGACAACAAGCTCAAGCCCGAGGAGTACCAGGGTGGCACTTTCACCATCAGCAACATGGGTATGAACCCTGCTGTTGAGCGCTTCGCCGCCGTCATCAACCCCCCTCAGGCCGGTATCCTGGCCGTTGGTACCATCCGCAAGGTTGCCGTCCCCGTCGAGACTGAGGAGGGCACCTCCGTTGAGTGGGATGACCAGATCATCGTCACTGGCAGCTTCGACCACCGTGTCGTTGATGGTGTTGTCGGTGCCGAGTGGATCAAGGAGCTGAAGAAGGTTGTTGAGAACCCCCTCGAGCTTCTTTTGTAAGCTCTTCCCTACACTGTGAGACCCCGACCGGCGCAGTATACTAGCTATCTACGATCGGAGTTTCTTTTGGCCTTGTTGTAATATGTATTAAAATCATTGAATGTTTCCTCCTTTCACGACCGCCACGGTCTGTCAAGTACAGCCTAGATATTCTCAATGCATTTCCTATGTTCCGTACTTTCATGATGGTTGGCCCTGCAGGATGTTCTGGACCATGTTATTGGCCGCATACGTTGTACCTGATGCTTGAACCAGCCCATTTCGATAGATGCAACAACCTGTCTAGATGTATGCCTTGCAGAGCAGTAATTGGGTAGATCGATCAGGAACAACCTAAAGCGTTGCGTAGCCGCCAGTGCGTTGCGTCGGCACGAGAGTCTTGGCGGTGCTCATAGCATGGGCCAACCTTCGCCAGGGAATCTATGACGTGATGTCATTCCTCCCGGACGGTTCTCGTGTCCATAAATACTCGAGGTTCGCATCCCCTGAAACCTACCTCGATACTTTCCCGTGCGTCACCCTATTACAGCTTATTTCATCGTCACTTTGCATCTCTAAAATCTATCTGTACGTTTGTTTGGTCCCTGGGTAGTTGCTAAGTCCTCTTGGTCTTGGCATACCTCCAACTTAGATGCGCCTACTGATGACGTCCTAGATCACTTGTTCCTCTCAAGTCACACGAATCACTTATTCATCATGTCTTACGCAGAAGCCGCTGCCAAAGGTCCCAAGCAATCTGCAGAGGAGGTATGTCTTCAGTCACTCCCCCGCCTAGCGTCCAGTGCTTGTACTATACCACTCTAGATGCAGATCCGCTAACACTATGGACAGGCGTAAGTCAACACTAAAACAGAACAAACGAACCCTTTCATGCAGCTAACAATTGTGTAGCCGGGCCCCCAGCGTTGGCGGAGTGTACCGCGATGAAGCTGAGAGCACCGCTTCCCTGGTCGACGTCGATTCGCCACATGTCCAAGCCGTGGATCCCGATTTCCTGAAGCAGAACGTGCAAACCACCACCCAGGCTGAGCGGATAGAGCGAGAAGAAGAGGAGCGGGAAGCCTACGAAGAACGGAAGGCGAAGAGCAAGGCTAAGGCTAAAGCCAAGGCGAAGGCTAGTTCGGTCCGCAGCAACGCGCACAACCCTGTCTACCTCGGAAATGCTGTGCTTCTGGCCTTGACTGGCGCTGGTCTGGGGTATGGAGCATACCGGAAGCATGCTGCTGGGCAGCTTTCGTGGGAGTTGATTGGATGGTGCTCTGGCGCCGTTGGTGCCTTTGGTGCTGTGGACTACTTTGTTAGCAAGTGAGTATCGGTCTTAGAAGCTCGTGTGCGGTGATAGTGTTTGCTAATGTGGGGACGTTCTTTAGATGGCTTTTGCAGAACAAGTACCCTCCGAAATAAGGCCTGAAGTTGAGACGGAGCACTTCGTGGCAGTCGTGATATCCCAGTGTCAGTTTCGCGGTCTATTATTTCTTTACTGTTTTTTTGTACTCCTTTAGGGTACATGAGGCGTTTGCGCAGCTTTTGGGCGTCATAGTGTGTCTGGTACTAGTATATCCCTAATGGATCGATCTCCTCTAAGCACAGCAGCCGTCGTAGCAACGAGCGCCCAAAGTACTTTACAATTATCTCCAAGGCCAAAAGCATGGTAATGCATGGGTAGACAGCAGCAGAAGAAAAAGAAAAACTGAATGACGTAGATAGAAGAGTCGAGAGCTTTTAGTCACATTTCTAGCTTCCTGCATAGACTTACTTTTGTTCGGACCGAGCTGAAGCGGGTCAGGCCGCACGAATGACTGCAGTGGCAGGGGCGGTCAGCGCCGTCAGAATCGTGGCCTCTGCAAGAACATGTGGCCTTGGCTAGCATCATTATAAGCCTGATATAGAAGGTCTCTCCTGACACGTCGCTATTTCTTGGTACCGACTACTACACATTTCAGAGACAAACTTAAGATTTTCTTTTTCTTCTTGGAAAGATATTAATACCTGTAAATCCAAGCTCACCTCTGTTTTTGCGGCCGGGATTGTATACAGCGCACTCACCCGATAGGGTACACCGCAACAAAATGGTAAGTCGTCTAAGACCTCAAAAGTGAAGCCTCGCTTTGAGGGGTTGATTGCCATGCCTGCTGGGTGCTTACATTGTCTATTGCTTAGAATTCCCTCTTCAATTCCGCCCTCAAGCAGTCATCTGCTATCCGCCGTGACCTGGATACCTTTTCCCAATCGCCAGCTACCTCATCTGCCGCACTACAAGGTAGGTTTCGAAATCGGTGCTTGTAGTGGCTCCACTACGCTACAGACGGAAGCTCATGCGCATTGTAGGCCAAATCGCTGCATCGCTAGCATCGTTATCGCGCACCGTTGACGACTACTCTGCCCTGTCCAAGAAGGAATTGATTCCGGAGAAGCAAGAGAAGGCATTCGAACGAGTCAAGAATTTCCGATCAGAACTGGCAGATTACCGGCAACATTTTGATCGACTACGGAAAGAACGAGAGGAAGCTGTAAGAATTTGCACTCAAACCTTCAAGCAGCGTTGAGACTCGATATGGCTGACCATGGTTTGTCTACAGCAATCCGTCACCAACCGCAATGAGCTCCTCGGTCGACGTCCCCATCATACAGCTACACCAGAGAACCCATATGCTCAATCATCCCTTCCCCAGTCCTCTGCGTTCGGCCCTTCTTCGTCACGATCGGGGCTCAGCTTCGGAGCCTCGCCAGCCGACTACAACCGGGAAACACATGCGCTTCGCGAACAAAGCTTCCTAGCGAGCACCAACACCCAGATTGATGAGTTTCTTGATCGGGGTCGTGCTGTGCTTGCGGATCTGGGACAGCAGCGTGAAGTACTGAAGGGCACACAACGTCGACTCTACAGCGTTGCAAACACACTGGGCGTCAGCGGCGACACAATCCGCAAGGTTGAGCGTCGCGCAAGACAAGACAAGTGGATCTTCTGGGGTGGTGTAGTCCTATTCTTCCTGTTCTGCTGGGCTGTCCTGCACTTCTTGCGATAGTTGTGGTACATATTCCTTTTCCTCCCCTTAATATTGTTTTTTTGCTTTTTACCTGTTCCCTTTCTGGGACTATTGTGTTTTGGTGCTTGGGTTGTCTTACAAGCGCAGGCGTTTGGAGCGCATTGGCATGGGGGGCTTATTGCGCATTATTGTATGTACTTATGTGTGGATGTGGTGATGGCTAGTAGTCTATATGTAGTCCCTGCAGCAGGACTGATTAGCTTCGCTGTCCCCGTGCGCAATGGGATTTGGGTTGAGTGTGGAGTACACCGAAGTAGTGTGCCGTAGACAGGGAGACGGACGGGTAGATGGAACGTTGGGGGGGGGACGTGGCCATCGGTTAATTTAGGACCATGGAGCAGATCCCATAGCAACGTGGTAATGAAAGCAATTGTCTCGAGAAGTTTAAATCCATTCCCAATGGACCATAAGGACCATGATTGGCATCGGAGAACCATCGACGACCAGCATGAGGGTCGGTAGGACGGAACCGGAGCAAGTCGCAGGGCCAGTGGAGTGTGGACAGACAAGCACGACAAAGTGATCCGATGGCTGCCGTGGGGATCGGAAACGGAGCCATTTAGCCGCCCCAAAATCCTTCGCGCTCACCGGCCACCGACGGCTTCTCCCTTCTTCTCCTTCTTCTCTCTCTTTCCTTCCTCTCCATCGCAATTGTTTCTCTTCTCTCCTTCCCATCTCCCCATTTCTTCTTTCAGATAGATCTACCTCTGTCTATCCTTCACAGTCAAGATGTTCGCTGCTCGTCAGTCCCTCAACCTCCTCCAGAAGCGTAGCTTCTCCGCTTCTGCCAGCCAGGTGTGTAGTTCCCCCAAAAAACATTGCCTCGGAGCTCTTCGTCGCCTTGCTAACCATCGCAATTTCCATCTCAGGCCTCCAAGGTTGCCGTTCTCGGTGCCGCCGGTGGCATTGGCCAGCCTCTGTCCCTGCTCATGAAGCAGAACCCCCTTGTCACTGACCTCGCCCTCTACGACATCCGCGGTGGACCTGGTACGTCGCACAACTTCTCCCTTCCCCCGACCTGAAACACCCATCCGATCATCGGAGTCGACTAACAGAAGCTTGAAAACAGGTGTCGCTGCTGATATCAGCCACATCAACACCAACAGCACCGTCAAGGGCTACGAGCCTACTCCCTCTGGCCTCCGCGATGCCCTCAAGGGCTCCGAGATCATCCTCATCCCTGCCGGTGTTCCCCGCAAGCCCGGCATGACCCGTGATGGTATGCGCTGGACCACTTCAAACCTAGAAAAGCCATGAGCGTCAGACTAATCACGCCATTGATAGACCTTTTCAACACCAACGCCTCCATCGTCCGCGACCTCGCCAAGGCCGCCGCTGAGGCTGCTCCCGAGGCTAACATCCTCGTCATCTCCAACCCCGTACGTATTGACCTTGTTAAACAATCCCATTCATCGAACCTTGTACTCATTTTAATATCAGGTCAACTCCACCGTCCCCATCGTCTCCGAGGTCTACAAGTCCAAGGGTGTCTACAGCCCCAAGCGCCTCTTCGGTGTCACCACCCTGGACGTTGTCCGTGCCTCCCGCTTCATCTCCCAGGTTAAGGGCACCAACCCCGCCAACGAGGCCGTCACCGTCATCGGTGGCCACTCCGGTGTGACCATCGTTCCCCTCCTCTCCCAGTCCAACCACCCCGACATCTCTGGCACCGTCCGTGACGAGCTGGTCAACCGCATCCAGTTCGGTGGTGACGAGGTCGTCAAGGCCAAGGACGGTGCTGGTTCCGCCACCCTCTCCATGGCTATGGCCGGTGCTCGCTTCGCCGACTCCCTCCTCAGGGCCGCCAACGGCGAGAAGGGCATCGTCGAGCCCACCTTCGTTGAGAGCCCTCTCTTCAAGGACCAGGGTGTTAACTTCTTCGCCTCCAAGGTCGAGCTCGGCCCCAACGGTGTTGAGAAGATCCACGAGGTTGGCCCCGTCAACGAGTACGAGCAGGGTCTCATCCAGACCGCCCTCGGTGACCTCAAGAAGAACATCCAGAAGGGTGTTGACTTCGTCAAGCAGAACCCTTAAATGGTTTCTGAATCTGATTGAAGAAGGGAACAAAATTGCAACATCTCTCTGCAGCCGCTTTCCTCCCTGTATAACAGTCTTATGTTAATCCATACCCACTTCCCGTTCCCCTATGCACATCCCCATCTCACATTTGGCTTTTATATCGGAGGAAATGTAGCTGCGGAACTCGCATAGCAATGAGTTTTGAGGAGCCTGGGACTGCCAGGGGAGATGGACATGACGTGTATTTCCTATAAATAAGAAAAATCTAATGATTCAATGACTAGTGTATTTGTAGCCTTTCATCGGTAATTGTAGGAAGGACTTGCAAGCTGACCGTACATCACTCATAAACAACAATTGTCCACTTCAACCGAAGCAAAGCTTAACCCCTTGAGCAACTCTCATCACCCCGATACTATCAGAGCAAGTCAATCACCACTACTAGCAGTAATAGTAAGTATATATAAGTAACACATCTCCAAGAAACGAAAAAAAACCCTCCCACTCATTCCTACTCAAATTAGCTAGCAACTGGAGAAATTCAGACACGCACTCTACACATAGTCAATAGTACTACTACTAATCACCTAGAGAAGTAACCATCCAAGGAACTTACTAACCTAATGACTGACTATACAGTATAAATGCTGGCTTTTTTCCTTCTGGTTTCATTTTATTGCATATTTATTATTCTTCTTTATTCCTAGGTATATTACGTATGAACAAATCACAAGAGATGCTTGGGTTTAGATCACGTTATACTTCAAGCACTATGTCTTAATGCTGAAGTACTGCTAAGTGAGACTGGGTTCATTTATATGGGCTGAGTGGATGTAGTATTAGTAGTAGCAGCAGCAGTAGCAGCAGCAATAGTGGGAGATGCAATGTGTACATACACTAATTCTGGACCTTTCTTTGGTTACGATGACTGTTTGGTAGATATTGGATGTCGAGGTATTACACCTGTGGGCTGGCAGGTATTGTATGGTGGATAATGCATAGTATACAGCCTTGAGCGTTTCGTCTTGAAATATCTACTAGTATAGTACGGCAAGAAAGGATGGTAAGAAAAGTAAGTAAGAGTGGGGTATTTCGTTTCTCATTGTATTCCAGAATGTTAACTAGGTATAGTGGTTATTTTGTCATCATCCTTATCATCATCATCATGGGGTCGTCGATTGTGGCAAGTGTAGGAGTCAAATAAATCAACATCAACAGGAATAAAACAACGCATGAGAGGCAGATCTTTGGCAGGGAGGTGGTAGAAGAACAAGGACCATGCTGCATACTGAGGGGTAATTCAGTCAGATTGCGAACAGAAAAGACATGAAATGGAAGATAGATCATAGTCTTCGCTCGAATGAATACAGCGAGTTGATAAAGCAAACCAGAAGGTAGAGGATTACGTATAACTTCTCATGGCATCGAGGTATCCTGACCCACCGCGAAGGTCGCGGTCGAAGGTTTCAGCGACCTCCAGGACACGTCGGATGTGTTCCATGGACAGAGGGGTTTGCTCGTTGACAGCCAATGCTTGGGCTGTGCGGACGGAGTTTTTGATCTATAGACGGATGGGTTAGTATCCATACGTGTTGTCCGCGGAGGATAAATGGGGGATACTCACCTGACGCCCGTTGAGATTATGCCGAGCCAATAAATCAAAATCCTTTTCATTGAAAGTGGCGGTCTGCACGCCCTCTTTAGCCTGCACTCGCTCCAGAAACATCTTCCAGACGCTGCGCTTTGCTTTCGTGGTGAGTTCACCGTAGCGCAAAGCGACGTGGATGCGGGATTGGAAGGCGTCATCAAATGTTTCGACGCGGTTGGTGGTCAGGAAGAGAATGCCTTGGAAGTATTCCAGCAACCGCAGGAAGATGCTGACCAGAGCGTTGCGGTGAATGTCCTGGATGGTGCGCTTCTCCAGGAAGATATCAGCCTCATCGAGCAGTAGAACAGCGCCCCAGGAATGTGCGATGTCAAGGATCTTGTTAAGCTCTGCTTCGAGCGTGCGCGGATCGGTGCCCAGCTCACCGGCGCTCACCATGTAGAGCGGGCGTTTGAGGAGCTCTGCGATGCCTTCAGCAGTCAGGGTTTTACCAGTACCGGGAGGTCCGTGGAGCACGGCCACGAGGCCCTTGCCCTTGCCTTGGATGACATCGTCGATGTTCTGGGCCGCACGGAAGGTGTGCGATTCGACCAATGCCTTGACAATGGACTTCTGGTTGTCGGGGAGGACCAGCGAGTCAAAGGCATCTTCGTTCCATTCAATCTCACTGATGCCCGAGATGCTGAATTCGAGCCACAGCTTTTCACTGAAGGCGAAGCCGAGTACCACCGGGCTTGCGATGAGCAGCTCCTCTTCAGTGAATTCGCGGTCGGAGGGGTCTGCAACCTCGTCCATGTTCTCTTTGACAATTTCATTGCCGTTCTCATCCAGCTCGACCTCGACGACGTGCGGCTTGCCCTCCTTGTCCCGTACCACCTTGAATAGGAGCTGAGGGGTGTCTGAGTCGCGCGGGTGCCCAGAGGTTGGATCCGATTCTGAGTCCGACAGAACACAGCAGCACCCATTGTTGCTTCCCTCATCGTCGGAGCCGTCAAGGTAGTCCGGGTCCTTGGGACGGACCGTGCTAATGGGGTAGTTGGGATTGATGCGCCGGTGGATGGCAGGATCAACCATAACACGGCCGTTGATGTTGACCTTGATGACGGACCGCTTCTTTTTGTAGAAGGCCATGCCCTTGTGGTACCGGTAGTTCATGCCTCGCAGCGCCACAAACTTCTTGCCCCGCTCGATGAGCTTGGCCTTGACACTATCGGCTTCGCGATGATACTTGAGCGGATAGCAACTGAAACTGGTGATTTTGCGGGCACCTTTGAAGGACTCCACCTCGGCGGCCATGGTGCCCATGCCAAAGGCCTTGCCATCGTATTCGAGATAGCGACCCTCAATGCTGTACCATTGACCCTTCATAAATGAGGACTCTTTGGTTGCGTACTCGATCTTGAAGGCGCGAGGCTCATCCTGGTTGCCGTAGGTGGAGGAGTAGGCGACGGTGTTGGGCTTGAAGATGGCCCATAGCAGATCGAAGGTGATCATACTGGCGTCCAACAGAGGGTAGAGGGTTTTCTTGGTCTCGGCATAGTCGGTGTCCAGATACTTGACGAGCACCTTGAGGTGCGATGCTTTGACCTCGGCGAGCTTGCGAGCTTTCTTCTTCTTCTCGGTCTTGGCCAGCTGCCGGAGCTCTTTCATGTATTGCCGCGTCTCCTCAAGGTAGAGGAAGAGCATGTTGGGATCGACAACTGCTGTCTCCTGCACCAAGCTGACACCCTTGACTCCATCCATGACCTTGGACAGCGCATCGCGCAGGTACTTGCTCTTCAGGTCTACCACCGTCTCCAGGTACTTATTGTCCCAGTCGAACTTGCGGCGCACGGTGAAGAGGTATTGGTCCCACTCATTTGCGTCGGGGTCGTCGACCGTCTCTGTCAGCTTGAAGTTGTGGATCGTATTGTCCCATACTGCAAGATTCGTGTCAGTGAGATCCATAAGAGAGTGGAGATGAGAGTAGGGAAGACGCACGCTGATCTACACGTTTGAAGGCAATCTTCGAGGCAGCCTTCTTGCGTCCCTTGGACTTTTGCGAGCTCCCTTTCTGGCCGTCGGTGTTACCATCGCCCGAGCCACGCCTGCCGCGGCCTTTGCGACGCCCATCGGCCAACTTGACTCGCAAGGAAGCTAACTTCTGCTTGGCTAGCAGCAGAGCTAGCTCGTCGGCGTCTGCATCCTCGTCGGCATCGTCATCATCGTCTTGTTGCTCCTCGGAAGAGTCTTCCTTGGAGCGCGACTTCTTGGAGTTCTTCTTCGCCTTCAGCTTGGCGACCAGCTTCTTCAGTGTCTTTTCATCAAGAGACGAATCGGAGTCGCTACTATCCTCGAGGTCGGAATCGGATTCCGATTCCGTCTGGTGCGACCGGCTCTTCTTCTTACGACTGACACTTTTGAGCGATTTCTTGATCTTGTTTTTGGCCCGGCGGCGACGTTGTTTGCGATCCGACTCAGAGTCCTCGTCCTCGTCCGATTGAGCGTCTTCGTCGTCGTCAGTAGATTCCGCGCTGGATTCCTCGGAGAAGGAATTTAACTCCGAAGAGCTATCATCGCTGGGGGTGACGATGGAGGCGGCCTTGCGGTGGGACTTTTTCTTTTTCGAGCGGTTGGGATCCTGGTCTTTTGTCGCATGCTTGGAACACACGGACTTTTTGGCGACGGGTTCGGAGACCGCGACGGGGGCTTTGGGGTCGGACTTGACTGGGGGAGCATCGACGGGCGGGTCGGCGTCGAGCTTGGATTCGGGGGAGGAGGAGACGGGGCCACTAGCGTCGGCCATGGTGGTACCAGTAGTGGTAGCACTGCTGGAGTCGCTGGTGGTGGCAGGGAGTGGAGCTGAGCCAGGGACCGGGACGGGCACAGGCCCACTCGTGGCCGGATTGCTGTTGGAGCTTGGGTCGCGCTGAGTCTCGAGCTCAGTTTGCTGGGAAGGGGATTGGGAATCAGTGGGGATGGTCATGACAGGGAGGAGAGAGGAGTAGTGTGGAAAAAGTTGGGAATATATGAGGATCAGAAAAAGAAAAGAAAGACAGTTAGACAGTTACAGATGGAAGGGGATGATGAGTAGTGATACGGAGTAAGGAGAGATGGGAGAGAGTGGATGATGGACGATGAATGGGAGGAAGATTGGGGGAAAATGCCGTGGATGGGGAAATGGGAGAAAGAGAGAGCGAGCGAGAGAGAGACTCACATACTCGGATGCCTAAGAATAAAAACTATCCTCGCTTGCAAGAGCGCCTTGCGTGTTGGCCCAGCAGATGGCGGTGTGTGCTGCCTGACCACCCAAGATGAGAGAGTGTGTGTGAAAGAGAGAGAAAGAAAGAAGAAGAGAAGAGAATAGAAGGGAAAGAGGGAAAAGAGCAAACAAAATGACAAGCAGATCGACGAGCAAAAGTAATAAATAAATACCCTTAAGAGTGAGGCGATTGATTGACTGTGACTGACTGACTGACTTTGACTCCAAGTACAGAGCAATGATGCCTGTTCAACCTGATGCTCTGCCTGCTGCACAAATAAAAAAAGAAAATTATAAAGGAAGGAACTCGCCGGATTGGGAAGAGGCTGGGATAGCTTCAAAATTGGCAGTGCCAATAATAATGCACATCTCACCGGGTCAGCAAATGCATCACGATTGGATTGTCACCCTGCCAGGCGCTTGGAAGGAGTGGCACAGACTTTCCGACCCCCCAAACCCAAACAGCCATTCAGCCGCAGAATCAACTGGATCATCTTGCGCAGTCTGGAGAGAGCCATCCCCGGTCACCGACATTTGCCAACGTGCGTGTGTCTCACATGTGCTGTCAGTGCAGTGCAGTGCAGTCACGGTTGGGGATGGAGAGTTGATTGGGGAAGTAAGTAGTATTCAGATGGATGGATGATCATCGAGATGGAATCAAATGAAGGAAAGGGAATGGTTACTAGTGAAGTGGTAGTCACTGGATAGCAGGCAGCAGAAGCAAGCAGTGACACATTTAGCAGGAGGAGTCATACTGAATCCTCATCAACACTGACAGGCAGCCTTGCTCGTATTCGTCCGAGTCCTGACCAACTGATATTCTCCGTTCCCGTTCCAGTTCCAGATCCCTGCCTGCCTGCAGCTGAACCAGGTGAAGAGTTTCCCAACTCCCTTGCACGGCCCGGGATATTCATCCGCGGCAAAGTACCACGGCTCGGTACTTTTGTGCAGCAGCCAACCCTAATACTTTCCATCCATGTCTTATCTTACAACCTAGTGTATATTTACTAGAGAGTTGAGATCTCAAATTAAGATGCTTACTCGCGTTCAAGATTCAACTATATATTGTCCCCACTAAAAATACGATAGACGTCTCACGAACAGTAGAGCGAGTATACCTTAAAGCCAATGTATTGGCTTAATCCAAGATTAACAACACCATAGCAGTGTTGATGCTTTAACATCTACATGAGAAGTAAATAAAAACCAACATCAGCTGAATTGTCATCTATACCTAGTAGTTAGTCTCGAATTCGAGCTGGGCCTTAAGACAGCCTGTTCTTTAAGTTCACCCCTATCCAAGCCCTTATGATAGAGCTAGTATATACTGCGCTCACCTCTACTCCTTTCGCATATAAAATCACAAATACTACTATAGATGAAGCGAAGTTCCCATTCTTGCCGACTAGTCCACTATCCGATTACCAGCATCCTATCTCTATAGTTTAATGTAGTATATACCAGAAAACTCCCAAAAACATAGGTTTTCCATACCCACTAGTAGAAACACTGACATACCCAACTCCACCAGACCCCAATCCAGCTGGCCCACCACTATTCACTTAGCAGGAACAGAGAAAACCTTCACTGTCACCAGTAACACTGACAGAACTCACTATTACATCTCTACTATCCCCATCTTCTTCCCCCATACTTCCTCTCCTCTCCTTACCATTTCCACCTCACCTTCTCCGTCTCCATCCATCCATCTGCATAACATCCCATCATTCTATCACCACATCACCAAACAAGAACAGTAACAAAACAGAACAAAAGACACGACACCAACAAGATGTCCTCCAACCCATCATCCTTCACTCCTACCAACGCCCCCCTTCCCAATAACAACAACACCAAGAACGGCCCTACCGCCCCAAAGACACCCACCAAGAAAACCAGCGTGACAATGGTAAGTACATACCCACATATAACCCCCATCATACACTACTCCATACATACAAACTAACATAATAAACCCAGACCCCCCAAACCCCCACCCCAACCTCAACCAACAGCAACAGCAACCCCAAAAAACGCCTCACCCCCTCATCATCCACCACGACCCCCACCAGCACCAGCAAGCGCACCAAACAACGCACCACCCTCCCCCCAATCCCCACGACCCTCGCCAGCGCAACCGAACCCGACCTCCTGATTATCCGTCTCCGCGACGAAAACCAGGCCTCTTGGAACGCCATCAACCAGGCATGGACGGACCTGACGGGCGTGAGTGTGGGCGGGACGACGCTCAGAGCGAGGTATAATACCATGAAGAAGAATTTCGTGGTGGTTGATCCAGCTGATGTAGTACCCCCATCTTTCTTTTTCTTTGGTTTGAGTTGATTGCGGGGAGGGGGGTTATTATGGGACTAACATGCGATTGTGTCAATAGGAGGCAAAGATTCTGCAAGCTAAGAAAGATATCGAGGGACGATTGGAGACGGAGAAGTGGAGGTTGATTGCGGAGGAGGTGGAAAAGGCTGGTGGGGGGAGGTATCCCGGGGAGTGTTTGAGGAGGTATGTGAGGGAGATAGAGAAGGAGAAGGGGAAGAAGGGGTTGCTGTCTGCTAGTGGTGGTGAGGAGGTTCAGGATGGGGATGATGTGAAGATGGAGGTTGAAGAGGAGGAGGATTAGTTATGGTATGGACACAGGTCTGGCTGTGGGTTCTTCTGTTGTTGTGGATGAAGTTGTGCTGGGCATGGAACTAGGATATGGGAAGTTACAAAGTGACAGACAACTACAGCATGAAAAGGCAATAAGGATAATCGATCAATGCTGCTTTACTCCAATACTCTGTACTCGAGGTATCATAATCAAGAAGAAGAAAAACACATTCACAACACACTTAATTCCCGACGCCCATAATCCTCCATCCCATCCCTCATATAATCATCACTGTCTGTGCGTGCTACAATCGCCGGCCGGATCTTCGTCCCCACGAACCCACGCCGGTCTCGCCCCGTGCGTCCGCGTCCTAGCCAGTTGTGCTTCAGCTCCTTGCTCAGGATCTCGATCTGCTCCTGTGCTCGATCGCCTGTTTGCACGCTGGCCAACACGCTGACGCACTGGAGCATCCGTCCCACTGTCTCGGTAATGATGTGTGACGTGTCCGTGTGCGAGGACCGGTGGATAATACTGGGCCGTTGCGTGGGTGACGAGATTGATTGGAAGATCAACTGGTCCGGGTTGGACGTGTTGGACGCCGCCCGGCTGCGGTTGCAGTCTAGTGAGTCGGATGAGTAGCTATTTGCGGCATTGAGGAGCGTCGACGACTGCGAGCTGTAGCTGCCGAACCCGCCGTCCAGCGAGGCCGATGTCGTCGGCCGCCCGCTGTTGCTGCTGCTCTTGGTTGTGACGCTCAGCGCTGCCGTGCCGAGCTTGATGCTGTCGAGACTCAAACGGGAAAACGTTGCCTTCAGCACGTCGTACCGGTACAGGATGACCATATCGCGGAAAGCGATCAATACCAAGTTGCGCACGTCCAGCTCGCAGCCTGCGTACTCGCCGTTGAACGCGGACGCCCAGAACTCACTGGCTTCTCGTCGGTTCATCACGGACCCACATCCCTTGAACTCTAGGTCTAGGGGCAGGAAGACAGCCTGGATGAATGGCAGGATCGTGCCAAACACGAGCATCCACACTTGTACCAGATGAGGGACCAGCTTCTCATCAGGAATGCCATTCAGCGTATGGTTCAAGGAGGCGCATCCTGTCTCTAACAGCTCGCGCAAGTCGTCTACCACTGCGGTGGGCATGCGTTTCTGGACGCACCGCTGGATATGGATGAGGACTAGCTTATTGAGATCCTCGATGGCAATGCGAACATCCTCTCCGTCAAAAATCACCATGAGCTTGGCCTTGAGAAAGTCCCACGCATCTTCCGGCGTCATGTTATTCAGTCCAAAGCCCTGGAGGGTCTCCCGGAGAGCTGCCTCCGCCAGGACTCCTGTGGAGCTGCCCAGCGACGACGGCCCTGCAAACGTACCCGGCGCAGGTCCCGATGAGTTAGCCACCCAGTCCAGCTGTTCTGACTCTAACGCCTTCTCTTCCTTCTTCTTATCTCTTAACCCATGGAGCAGGTCCAAGCCGCTGACACTTTTCCCAAACGTAGTCGTCACCGCACCTGGCGATGCCGGGGTAAACGAGTACAATGACTGAGGGGCGTTCGGATCCGAAGGTTTAGAGTTACTCGACGCGGATGAAAGCGGCAGGTTGTAGTGATCATCTCGGTCTTTCAGCTTCAACTTCTGCCGCGACAAGAAGTGATGCTTGTGCTTATCCTTATCCTTCTCTTTCTCCTTCTCGCTCCCCACCGGCTTATCGGCGGGAACTACCGTACTCGCCGATGCATTCGACAAGTTGTACAGAGACGAATTATTCGAGGGAAACGTATCAGCCAAGCTTGTTGTCGACGCACTCACGATCCGTGATAACCCTCCGCTCGGAAACCCCATCTTACTCGGTGACGGCAGGCCCCGGTCCTTGCTAATTCCGTCTTTATCCCGACTTATCCCAATGTGTTTCGGCTTCGAGAACAGCTTCATCTTCGATTTCTCGCCCTTGTGCTTGTGCTCCCGCTCTACGGGCATCTCCAACCCGGGCGGCTGCAGCGCCGGATTGCGAGGAAACACTACATTTGCCGCCGTCGTTGCGGCATGTGTATTCCCACTCGTAGACCCACTCTGATATGATGCCCCGGACGCACTTCCCGAGCTTGTTGGGGGCGCAAATAACGGCGCTGGAGGCGGCGGGGGCGGAGGGGAAGCACTCCCGCCTCGTCGGGACCGGGAACCGTCTTCGGATACACCCCGCACTGGGGGAGGACGCTTAGGAGGATTCTGGGGAGCAGTCTGCTGTTGCTGAAGCATGGCCGCCTGGGCTGCGATTCTGGAAGCGGATATGGTAGCCTCGGAGGAGGACGCCGTGGGGAGGGACGGCTCGAAGAAGCCCTGCGAGTGGTGACGAGAGCGTCTCTGCAGTTCCGGCGGGCCACCCCGACCCGACGGTTTCCTGCTCAGGATCTCACCATGAGGCATGAAGGAGACGGGTGATCGAATGGTAGAAGAAGAGGAGGAGGTATGGGTGTTTGTAGTGGCGGTCGAGATGGGAGGAGGAGCGGTGGTGTTGGCGGTGATGGATGAGGTACGTGGAGGACGAGGAGAGGAGGTCACCGACACGGCACCGGGATTTAAGGCAGAGTGACGCGGCGAGATGGTGGTCACATTGGAAGTAATCGAGGAGGCATCACTGCCTGAGGAAGCTGGGCGGGCGTAGGAGAAGTCGTCGAAGGAGCGGCGAGGGGGCTGTGAGAGTGGAGGAGGAAGAGGTGAGCGAGACGAGGATCGCTCGGGCGACACCGGCGAGCGCAACATGGTGTGAGCGAATAGATGGCTTCGGAGACTATGCTATCGAGACACAAACCCCGAACCCATGATATTGAGGGGAGGGAGAAAAGTACTAGTAGTGCTGGCGGCGAAAACCAATCTAGATCCCCTGGATTGATTGATTGCTTGTTTGGCTTTCAGCCGCCTTGGGGAGGATCAGCAAACCGAAGAGGCGCCCGGCCGGACGATCTTCGCTCGTGAAACAAATCCAGCGCAAAGCAAGGCTCCCCTCCCGCCCGCACGTCCTTTTCTTTCTCCAACTTTATCCATCCCACTTGATTCCTTTCCCCCACGACAATACGCATACATTGATTTTATCTATTCCCTTCGCCAACGCAATCAATCACTATGTCTGCCAACAAGCTTCACGCTGCCTATGTCGCCCCCGACCAGTCTCGCACCTTCGAGCACAGCATTTCTTCCCCGCTCCCCTCCGCCGACGCCGTCCCTCAGAAGGTGACCTATCTCGCTGAACTACGCAAGCTCGTACCCACTCTGCAGAACGACATCAACGTATTCCTGACCGAGCGTATGGAAGAGGACAAGAAGGCCGCCGAGGCACAGGGTCGCACGGTCTCTGACAAGGAAGCCAAGGAAGAGGAGAACTACGGAGAGGAGGTTGTGGAAGAGGATGCTTGATCCTGTCGCACCCACAAGTGAGACGGTTGAGAGCGTGGAGACTACGAGGCTGACGAGGAACGAATCACGACTAAATAAATCATATGCATTGGATCCTTGAATACCGCTATCCCGGGGTATCATAGTGTAGGAAATGTCCGCCACTCCGGTATGCTTTCGTTGAACAAGACATGGCCAGGAAATGCGGAAAGGGAGATCAGGAACAACAAAAGAAAAGAAAACCAGAAAACGCAGACAGAAAAACCTCAATAACCGATACCACAACAAACCTCTATATACATACAAATGAGGCTCAACGCATGCGATTGGCACAGCCAAGATGGACAACCGTATTACTGCCTCAGTTAGCCATGCTCCAGTCAACAGAATTTGGCTATACTTACTCAGGAAACACATTAATCACACTGCCCCCGATCCGCTTGTGGCAGATGCCGCAGACCCGCTCTTCGGTGATGGTGACATGTCGTGAGCGCGTCGATCGCCCGTCCGTTCCCTCTCCTACCAATAACTGCGCCTGTGTCTTGATGTCTTCTGCCTTTTGAAGGTTGGCCACGATCCGGCTCTCGTTAAGGATTGTGTTGGCGGCCCGCATACGGCCCTTGAAATAGAACTCGAGCTCCTTGACCGGGAGCGATTCTGGGATCAGATCCAGAGCAGAATTGGGTGGCAGCCGGGATCCATGTTTGGCCAGCACCTCAAGCGCGGGCCCGTACCGTGGCTTGTAGCCATGCGGCGGAGATAGATATAGAGACAAGAGAGTCAAATAAATCGATGGTTTGTCATCTTCGTATGGTAGTAGAGCTACGCAGCGCGAAGCCGATCCATCCGCAGCAGTCGTATCCTCCACTTTATGGAGATGATTACAGTATCTGAACGGTCAGCAGAACTCAAGTATACCGATCAATGCAACTCACTCTTCAGCCTTGACGTAGTCTTCCAACTTGAATACGTAAATCTCCAGTGCCTGCCGGTGTTGTCCCATCTTGCTGAAGACAATCGCTCGTGCCTCGAAGAATTCAGGATCTTGTCACAAGTCAGCAACGCATTGTAAGCGCAAGGAGGATACTCACCGTCTCGGTCCAATCGATCCAGAATCTTAGCCGGTGAATACTGGGAGCTGGACTTGAGCATATTCAAGAACTTGCTCTGCCAATTTACATAGTCATCCAGGCTAGAGAACTCCCACTCTTTAGCCTGGTGCTTCTTCAGCCGGTTCAAGTACAAGATGAGCAGTTTCTGATGCAGATCCGGTGTCATATCATTCAACTCCCCAATGATATGCTCCAGGTAGCGGACAGCCAGATTGACATCAATTCCCTGCAGGAAGTCTAGCACTCGTTCCCGCGGCAGCGTCTCGGCGTTCTCCGTATCGGCTAGGAATATCTCCATCCCCAGCTCAGGATCCTGACGTACTGGCCATTCAGCGAACTCGAGGATCAAGTCAATATGGTCTGGAGACAGATTCTGTAGATAATTGACCGTTCGCTTCGGCCCGTGCAGCTGCGGCGCCGTCTCTTCTTCATCGTCGGCCTGTCCGAACTTCTGAAGCAGCTCCAACGCTTGTCGGTGCAGCTTCTTTCCGTACAAGAAGTCAATCAGATCGTTGTGACGCCCCGTCTCCTCCAATTTTTCCATCACCACATCCGGGTCACAGAAGTTGGCAATGCGGAACAACGAGCCTGCCAGAGCTGGAATAGCGTACATGTACGCCCGGAAGAGAGTCGTGTCCACGAGCCTGGCCTTTTCCCGCAGCTTCTCCCCGAGATCGTACTCACCCTCCGGATCAATGCTCAGCAGCTTCATGACCGAGTCCGTTAACGCATCGTTCGCGCCGTCCGTCGTCGCATCAATCACCTTTAGCGTTCCATCCGGGTTCAAGAAGCGCTGGAACCGCCTCCGCACATCTGCCAGATATCTCTGCAGGTCACGAACAGCCAGCTTGAGATCGGCACCTTCCAGCGCCTTGTCGTTCTTGGCCTCCTCGACAACCTTGCCACGAATACTGCCCGCATCACTGCCGTCATCTGTCCGCGTCCGTAAAAGTGACATCACAGACGGAGCATGCGAGAGTGTCTTCGGCGCTGGCGTTTCCTCCGTAGCCGGCGCGTCCGTCGGGTTGTTGTTCTCCTGCGTCTTGGACTGGCTGTCTGTCGTTCCATCTTCTGACTCCTCCGGTTCCTCAACAATCGACGACAGCTCCCCGGCGATGATCTTCGGATACAGCCGTATCACCGTCTCCGGAGGCGCAGATATCTCCGTGAACAGATCCATCGAATCGGTGTACTTTCGCATCTTGAACAGCCCTTCAGCCTTCTCCAGCTTGATCTGGCGCAGCCGGCCCTGCTTATCCCTCAGCAGCGCATCCTCCAGCATACTGGCCAGACTGATCGCCTCGTCCAGATACCCCTTCTCGACCAGCGAGTCAATCTGCGTATCATAACTCAGCGCCTCCATCCGCCATATCGTCCGGTCACTCGCCACCAAGAACCCCTTCCCAGCATGCGCCAGACTAATCGTCGGCTGCGGGATATGCATAATACTTGCTGATGGCAACGGCACCGACTGCAACAGCGACAACGTCTCCGGATTTCGTACCTCCAACACTCCCTTCGAGGAATCATGCAGCGCCAACAAGAACGGATACGAGTAGCCAATATCCGCCGGCGCATGACTCCACGGAATCTGTCTCCTCCCCAGCGAATTCCCCTGCACATCAATAAAATGCGTGTTGATATCCTTAGCCAGCAACACCTGGCCCTCCTTCAACCTCGTCGCCAACGGCTTCGGCGCACTACCCCCAAGCCCCATATAACTCATACTGGCGACTCCCACCCCGGCCAACCTCCCCGTACTCTCCTGTCCCCCTAACCCCCCTATCCCAGACGGACCAGTCAAATCCGTCACCGTCCCACCACTACCCCCCTCAATATCAACCATCACAAACCCCGAGCCCAAACCAGCCACCAACCTCGTCCCAGACACCCACGTCAGCGTCTTAATCCCACTGACAAGCGTCATCTCCATAGGCCCGCCCCCTTCCATCTCCATATCCCGCCACACCCACAGCATTATCTTCCTCTTCACCGCCACCGCCACCCTCGACACAATAGCAGGCACTCCCGTTTCGGAATCATTCTCGATATTCGACGTCACCGCAAACGTCGTCGCCCCCTTCGTCTTCCCCAATTGCTCCTGCAACGCATACGTCCCTAGATCATGTAGCGAGACGTACCCCCCAGATAGAGAAACAAGCACCTTGGCTTCCTTAATCAGCGCCAACTGCTCGATCTTGTATCGGGAGAACTTCTCCACTTCGCGTAGTAGCTCCGTGGGTTTCTTGTGCTCCCGGGTGCCGTTCGTAGTTCCGTTCGTGATGATCCCTGCCTCTCCATTGCCATTCCCTTGTTGATCGGTATCTTTCTTCCCCCCCTTCCCTGTATCCTGACCATGCTGCTCATGTTGCTGTCCTTCACCCCCCTCTTCTCCCTCTTCTGGCTCCTCTTCCTGCTCATTCACCCGGTATATCCTCAACGACCCATTATTCAGCCCCGCCAGCACGCGGTCCCCATACGCCAGCACGGATTCGATCCGTGAGCGGTCGCGCGGTTTGAGTTCCACCAGGGGGCGGGCTGTGAATGCGGATAGCATCTTCTTCTTCTTCGCCTTCGTAGTATCTTTCCTTCGGAAAAGTAATAAGCGGTATGTATGTTCGTGTATATATTCAAATTATCGGTGGGGTATAGTGCGGTGTGGTGGCTAGCTAGCTAGCTAGCTCGGTAAGTCGTAGAGGATGGATGCTCGGGAAGGAGGTGAGGTAAGTGGGTAATGCGCCGTTCGCGATCGGGGGTAGGTTCATGTCATGTCGTGGCTATGGTACTGTGCAATTAATTTCGAGGTGGAGTTAGAAGGTGTAGGTGGGTGTCATGGTGGTGAAAGTTGTTGTATGTAGGTAGGTAGGTGAGTGATGTGGTGCTGCGGTGCAGTGCGGTGGTTGGGCGGAGGTTGATAGCGGAGCTCCTAGTACTACGGGCGGAGGAGTCCAGCTGGACCGGACAGCTGCACACTCCCCCGGGCCGCGCCAAGATGGGTTTCCCCGTCTGTCTGTACTACAACTACATTCTGTATTTGCTTGTGACAGCATCCCTTGCGTGTCATTCATTAAGAAAGGTATTGTAGCTTAATGATTACATCAACGTTGTCTTGAGTATCTAGTCTATTATGCTAAGCTAACCGATGGATGGATGTCCTGCACACACCGCTACTATCCCATCCATGGATGTGCCATCCGCTGGCTTAAAGCTCCGATCCCATGCAATGAATCAATTCCATAACTGCCCAACCGACCGATCAAAACCCATAACACAGCCCGACGGACCGCGAGCGACAAGGAATCCGGACTTTTGCAAATATCAAGACCAAAGAATGGAGAAAACGCACGGCGCATGTACAATGTGAAGGGTAAGCCGATTCCCGACCGGGAATATGAGAATGGCAAAACCGATAGGTAGGATAACTATATGACCGGAAAAGGTCGATAGTGTTTCGGACTATTCAGGATAATAATAATAGTCGTCGGAATGCCTCTCAGATCATGCCTTGATCTCCGTGGGGTATTCCTGGTGTTTGGCCGACGTGCCCTTCGCACGCCATGTCGAGACGGCGGGAATGTCTGCCTTGAACCGCTGCTCCTCAGTGCCGTATGCGCGCGGCGTGAGCTTGATTAGCGTGTGGAGCGGCACCTCCATCCAAGGACTTTGCTCCTGCGGCGTGTTGAGGAAGTAGGCATAGATGCAGCGGAGAACAGCCTGGTGCGTGACAATGATGACATTCTCGCTACGCTCCAGCTCCATGATAATTGGCTCCAGCCGGATGACCACATCGCGGTATGACTCGCCACCCCGGTAGCGGTAGTTGTACTTGTCCTCGTCGCGCGCCGCAAAGTCTTCCGGGTACTTTTCCGCAATCTGCTCGTACGTGAGTCCGTCGCAGACCCCGGAGTCAAGTTCGTCTAGCGCCTTCCATTCTAGCTTCTCGAAGCCCGTCTCCGCGGCGAGATGACGAGCCGTCTGAATCGTACGTTTCAAAGTTGACGTCCAGATAACGATCTTGGTGTTGGGTGGCACCCCAGACTTCTTTAACAACCCAGGCAGCGCGCGGGCATATGCCTCTCCACGTTCCGAAATGTTGGAGTCGCCGCCGATTTTCCCCGTTAGATTATATTCTGACTCGCCGTGCTACACAAGTTAGACCAACTCTGTATACTGATGTAGGAATAACTTACCCTAGATAACCAGATCGAGCGAGGTTTAATGTGAAGGTTCTGGATGTAGTATACTAGCCGACTGGAAAGATAATCCTTAATCTGATTTATGATGACGGTCGATCCGACATTGATGAGCTTGACGTAGGTAAAGTGCTTCTCGTTATCGTCAATGGTCTCATAGACCTTCTCGTAATTGCGAATGCGGTTACGGAAATCAAGAGCAGCAACTTCCGGGTCCTGCCCCTTGTAATCAGGCGACGTTGTCTTGACTTCCAGAATGTTGTTCATAATCAAATCTTCATCGTCACATATTGACTCGACGTATAATGTTTCGACGTTTGCCTCTTGGCAGCGTTCATGGATCCAGCGCCGTCGCTCTTTCGTAGAATTGGTCGCATCCAGGATAGCTACGACGCCTTTCCCGGACTGAAACCACTGGAGCATATCAGACACCGCAGCCTCGGCGGCGGCGCGCCTCATTTTTTCGCCTTCGGTATTATGAGGGTCGAAGAAATTCGCATTGGGCTGTGGCGTGCCTGCACGACGGTAGCTGCCGACGTTGAATACCCGAGCGGGGATGCCAACCCAGGCAAGATATCGCATGGCTGCATCAGTTAGAGCCTGACTGACGTGAATAAACAAAATGACTAGCAGCGTACCTTTTCCAGCTATAAGACTCTTGCCTCTGGCTGGGAGGCCAACCATGACCACACAAATTTTGGAGTCATCAGACTAAGAAGAGTAAGTCTTTCTGGAGTGTGGCCATGTGGAACGACGTAGATGCTCATATTGGGGAGAGTAGAATGTTGCGACGAAATAGACATGGCACAGAATAAACAAGCAGGATTGCAGTGCAATGAGTTTAGGGTCACTGCAGAACCGGGCAATTACCCCTCCCAAAAGGAGGGGTATACAGCCTCACCGAACGCATGCCAGGGGAGTACATAACGTCACCGGCAACACCGGGTCACCGCGCCACTCAACCAACAGACAACGATAAAATAACCGATTCACTTACGCTGGCGAAATATGTCTTATGACCATTGCCCCTCCGAATGGAACCGGACGACATGATGAATGAACGGGAGAAATGAGCAGGGAATCGACTCCTGACTGGGATTGACTTGAAGCGGTTGAGGCAAACTCAAGACCTCGGCCACCAGGGGTGCCCGACGGGACGCAAATCGGGAGAAAGGATGTAGGGACGGATAAGGTCAGTAGCGGGTAAAAAGCACAGGGCGTGAGAGTAGCGAAAGAGCGATAAATCTGCAAGTAATGGACGTGTCGGGGGGAAGAAATCGTTCTAGAAAAGTTGAGTTTGGACAGATCCGGCCTGTCTTGGTATGGGGGAGTAGCAATAGCAAGTAGTACAAAAGTAGTGGAAGTAGTCAATTGATCAACAGCAGCTCTGGTTGGATGCCATTAAACCCAACAATCGATGCGGTGAAGAACGAGAAGCACAGACGTCATGCCGCGGGGCAATCGCAACAAGGCCGAGTCAAGGCAGGAATTATCCAGTCCTTCAGAATGATTCACTCTCTGAATGGAAATCGAAGAAGTTCAGAACACCTCTGGAAAACTTCGATCGCAGGACATCCGGGGAGATGGTAAATTTCCCCAGTCTTGCCTGATCGTCTGGCCCCCGACTATTTCCCTCCGAATGGAACTAGTATTGCCTCCTTCTGTCCACACGTGATCTCCTGCGTTTTCGTCGGGTAAAATCGCGACCGAATTTGGATGGAAGAGGGGCGCGTCGGGATGGAGTCTGAATCTGGCTGGACGTGAAATCTGGGCGCAAAGTTCCCAGTTCCTGGGAGGCTCCCCTGGTGACACTTCTTATAGTCGAGGATCGCATGATAATGATACTACCTTGTATGATCTTGAATGATTTGATATCCAATGGAGCCACGCCGATTGGGTCCCTTGCATGTCTCCCTGGTGGGACTTTAGACGACTATCAGCCGAACTCCTCATTACCCCGTACTCCTGGGGTCGATTTACATGAGCGATTTTTCACCATAGTCTGGACCCAATGAGCCCAATATTGGGTGATGCTCCGGTCGATTCCGTCTAGTTTGCGGGAATTGAAGTTTTCACGAGTGCGCGTGACCTATACAAACTACTACATACTATCTACTGCCAGATATACCCGAAAAGGAAAACGTAGCGGGAGATATTCATGAGTGATTATGTGCATTTGTGGATATTATAGATAGGTAAATCCCAAGCGTCCTGCTATGCAATGCTTTTTCCGGCCATCGGGCCGATAATTTTAACCGTATCCTCCCCCCTTTTTTTAGTGTCCGTCTCCGTCTCATATCCGTACGGTAGATGCGTAGCCCTACGGGTACAAAGTTCGAGGCCATCGATAAATGCTTCAGCGCGGGTTAAGCAGCCCTGCTAAGCATCGCCCCTTTCCGCAGACCCATGGCGTGCCATTGGCTCCCGGTCCGCGGCTTATCAACGGAGGCGGAGGCGGATGAGCGTACTTCGTAACTTCTTTTTTTGGGGTGGCAGCCCCTTATTCATATCGTAACAACGTCAGGCATCTATTTTTAGTGTTGGGGGTGAAGTCTTGTTCCCATGATGGATGATTGCTCAGATGTGTCGCGCTATTGAGACGACTATGCAGCGACTGCAACCTCCTCAGCAGCCGGGGTGGCTTCGTCCCGGCTGGACGACCACTTGGGTCTCCGCTCTTGCGAGTTGTTCTCTCCACGGGCTCTCTGAACCCTGAGGACGGCACCCCAGGGACCTTCCGCCCGGTTCAGAGCGTTCATGGCATTCTCAGCCTCCTCGACGCTGCTGAAATCGACGAACAGGTAGTAGTGGTCACCGGGCTCGAATCTCTTCGCGGGGTGGGGAGCGAACAGCTTGCTGACATTCTCACTATACAGCCAGGTTAGCATATCCCGAACAATCAACGCACTCAAGGACTGATCCATACACATTGTAATCCTTGAAGAAGTTGGTCATGTTGCTGGTGATGGCCTCCTGGTCCGTCAACCTCGGCAGGCCGCCAACATAGAGGCGACGGCTGGGATCACTGTTTGAGGGGGTGCTGGCGGTGGTGGTGGTAGTGGTCTTCGAGGGAGTGCGCGGGGGCTGGGCCTCGTCACCGCGGCGCCAACGGTCCATGCTGAACGGAGAAGACCGCGTCTCACGAGGGGAGGCATCGGAGCGCTGCTGCTGTTGCTGCTGTTGCTGAGCCCGTTCACTCTGGGTCTTCACGACACCGGGCTTGATCTTGACGGGACGACCAAGCATGTCCCGACCGTCCAATTCCGTCATGGCGCGCTCAGCCAGCTCCTTGGTCTCCAGGTCGACGAAACAGTATGAGGGGTTGCGGCCGGTGAAAGGATCGATGGCGATGTCGATACGCTCGCTATTAAGCACTCAGTTTGGAACTCCCACGGTTGTCTTCAGTTCAAAAGAATCCATACATTCGGAACTCAGCCGCATCGAAGAGAGCCTGCACATCCTCCGACTTGGCCGTGTAGGGCATGTTGCCCACATAGAGACGGCGACCCTCCGAAATAGCCTGGGGCACATGCGGGCTGGGTCTGCTGAATGCGAGTCTCGAGGTGCTTGTCTTGGGACCGGGAGATCCGGCAGCGGCGCTCTGCCCACTAGGGCTCTCTTCGCGCTTCACACGCCAGTTGGGAGAGTGGAAGGCCCGGCCTGTGGTTCTCACCCCATTCTGGTAGACATTCTTTTGGGGAGCTAGGCACGCATTAGCGATTTAGGATATGGCCTTGAAAAAATTGGATCCAGCCCCAGATGAGCAGCCCAATGCGATCGCCTACACACTTTGTTCCTGGGGCCTCGGGCTCTCGGGAGCGTCGACCATTGTGACGGTAGAATATGGAGTGAGGGGTGGAGGGGTATAGTCTATCGATCCAAAGTTCGTTAGTATGGATTGACACAGAATTTACTTATTTCCTAATCGGACAGAGACGATCACGATCATGAAGAGAGGGGATTCATACCGGTGAACAGGACAAAAGAAGCGTCACAGAAAAGCCAACGACTGCCTTCCAGAAAATTCCCAAGGCAAGATAAAACCCCCGGACAACAAAAAGAGTGAAAGTCAACACTGAAAAAACGTCGACGCTGTAGCCTGCGTCAGAAAATTGCCCTCTACATTTTTTCGATGCGAAATGAAACCAAACAGCGCAAATGCCGCAAACAGCGCAAACAGCTGGAGATGGATTAATCTCTGCGCTGCCGATGATTGGCCTGTTAGCGAACCGGGGGAGATTTTCCTCATATAAAGCCGCCCTTTGTTTTCTTCTCATTCCTTCTTCTCTAACAGCGTTAATATTCTTCCCTGCAGCGGGATTGAATCAACTCAGATATCTATGTTACTCGCTATGGTGACTGTTTAATAAACAGTATCTGACAGCTTCCAAGCTACGGGATTAATGCATTCCGTCAGCTGCTCGGCAGACTTGCAAAAATGTCGCCAATATTCAATTTTCCATTTCGTTTATTGCATGTTTTTTTTCATTTGCAGCGTTCCACACCCATACAAGTCATCCTTCAATGATGAAGCAAGATTTCACACAGACCTGTTCCGAGTTTATAAAACATGCGGATCAACAATCGTTCCAACTGCTGTCTGACGATGTGATGACTTGTATCCCCTTGCACTTATTCAAGATAGATTTAAAAAGAAAAAAGAGAAATGATACCTATACTCGTGAAATGGATCCCATGTTGTAATTGCTTAGTAGAAAACACGCATTCGTCAAAATAGAGACTTCTATGATATTTTTTATGTGCCTTGCACGTGGTAATGTATGGTACATGGAATGCGGGTTCTCCACGACGATCTATCTGCATTGGAGATAGAGGGCAAGCAATAGTTATATTACTGTCCTTGCCTGGTACCATTGATTGAGATAAGCAGCCCTAGTAGTAGTCAGATTAATTGATTGTTCATCGAGCCAACAACAGTCCCTACACTTGAGTAATACGCCCGAGCCAACTCAACTTATTCACTCTCAGGAGACAAATGAATATAATAATATAAATAAGCTCATAGATATACTATTTTATTTTCTCAAGGACCCCCCAGAGAACAAAGAAAACCTCAGTCACTCATATACATCATGCTATTTACACACCATCCATCACAATGATAATCATCACCTCTTCAACCCCAAAAACGCACCCCCCAACACCCCAAACACCAGCACATGCAACAACACCCCCAATCCAGACATAAGCAACAACACCCACCCCTGCAACTCATTCTTAACCACGACCTCCGAATACCGCTGATCACTAAAGCTAACCCTCGAATACAGCGTCCTCCACCCCAATAGGGGCACATACCTCTGCAGCGCCTCCTCAACAAACTTCCTCGCCTTGTAAACAGGAGAGTTAACCCCACCGCGTAACTCAAGATAATTCCTCCTCGAGAGGTCATGAATAGCATGTGCATCGCGAACACGCTGGTTCGAGTACTCCGTTAACGCAGCAGCGCGGGCATGGTCTTTGTCCAATGACTTGCCATGGCCGAACACGCGATGCTCGTCCAGCAAATCAAACAGGATCCTCACATCCTCCATCCCCGCGTTCAATCCCTGTCCGTAGAACGGGAACATGGCGTGTGCGGCATCGCCGATGATGACGGCCGCTGAGCCAAGGTGGTGCGGGCTGCATTTGATGCCGATGAGGGGGAGGTGTGGGCTTTGGTAGAATTGCTGGGAGAGGGAGGACTGGGAGATCAGGTCTGGACAGACGCCTGGGAAATGGGTGTCGAAGAAGTCGAAGAGGGTGGCGGGAGGGGAGGATTTCAGAGCGTCGAGCCGGGATGCTGGCGCGAAGAGGATGCAGTTGAAGGATTGGTCTGGGCAGGGGAACGCGCAAAACATGTATTCGCCTCCCGGCCAGATGTGGAGGTAGTTGGGGCGCAGACGGAAGGAGTTGGTTTTTTCGGTGGGAGGGATGCGCAGTTCGCACCAGACTGTGTCGGCGTATTGTTGTTGGTAGTCCAGGGGAGTGTAGCGCATTATTTGTTGTCTGGTGGTGGAGTGAGCGCCGTCGGCGCCGATGAGGAAGTCGAAAGGGACTTCTTTTGGTGGTGGAGGAGTAGTGGATGGTGATGTGGTTGGTGAGTATTCTTCTCGTTGCTCGAACCAGACCTTACGGGTGTTCATGTCTGCTCGGATGAGTTTGTGGTGGAAGAACATCTTGACGTTGGGGGTGGCGTCGAGCTCTTGACGGAGGGCTATGTTGAGGGCCTTGCGGTCCAGGGAGTATAGGGAGTTCCCGTGTACGTCGTATTGGTGGAATGTCTCTTGGAGTTTTCCTGAGACGCTTCTTCCGTGGACCATTCTACCGTGCATGGGGATGGCAGTCCGCATGATGGCACGAAGTAGGTCGGTTCGACCAGACTTCTCGAGGGCTCTGATGCCCCGCTCGGATAGAGTGAAGTTGATTGATTTCTGGAGCAGGGGAGAGGCACCTGCTGGATTCTGCCGCTCATCTAGGGAAAAGTCAGTTGGCTGGATATATGGGTATGAGAGCTCTTTGGGAAGTACAAACCGCCACGAAGTTCGTAAACTTCTACATTGTCATGGTAGTGGCTGGCATAGAGGGCCGCCAGGGAGCCCACTGGCCCACCGCCAACGATGACAATCTTTCCGTCTGCAGTCATTGTAGTCATATTCATTGTCATTGGAGACTAGGATGATGTCTTCTCGTATACTCACAGGGGAGAAGAGGAGTGGTCTTATATAGCCGGAGCAAGCCCTCGAGTTACGCAATATGAACTACAAAGAATTTTGCACAAAGTCTATACTGGCAACGCCCGTAGCACTTGTCTCATCTCCGACGCTTTACCGTCATCAGGCAGGTAGAGCCACGAGATCATCATGAGAGAGCAGCCATGTGGGTCACTGCTCAGCCGTACGTACATCTTGCTCCGAGTATTTACACGAGCAAAATATGGTAGGTAAAAACCGGCACGTTGAAGCCGCACGTTAGTGGGTTGTATGCAGCTGTGACGACGATTATGCATTGACGTAGGCGAGGAGCTGAACTCAATTCCAACTAGCCAGACATCAGTCAAGGACATGAGAGTAAAGAGCATCGTAGATACAGTAACAATACAGACTTGTCGATGCAAGTCATGTGGAGACAAACATAGTACTCCATAGTCTACTAAGGAAGTAGACGGAATTGCTCAAACCCCGGAGGATCGCAAGTGTCCAACAACACCACATCCTTGGCTATAATTAATCTAGCTCTGGGCAACGATGCAACACACTACATACTAATTATTCCAATTAGGTAGAGGTGATGTACTCAGCTGAAATGCACGTTGTCGTTGGCGCGAAGGTTTGAGCGCAAACGGAAACCCCATCATTGGACACCTTACGATGCAACCCCTCCTCCTTGCATACCGAGTTTAAGCATTGTTGGAACACGGACGAACCCACTTCAGCTCCAATCAACCATACAATCCAATTAGACATCAGTTACGGTCAGGCTACCCATTCCTGCCCCGTGGGACCTAAACTAAAGCATACCTGCAAGTCCAGCCCGACGTTTATGACCTATCCACCACGACCATCGAATGTAGTAAGTGTACATACTTTAATCCATATAAACATACCTACATCCTCGAACTTACTGCACGCCATGCAGAAACAATCCTTCAGCCAGCTCACTCAAACACCTACAACTCGTTATCACTAAATCTCCGAAATCAATAAACCCTGCACCTTGCTCCCAAAAAATGCCAAAAATACCAAGAACCAACACCATTGACAAATTCACCTTCACACGCCCCGGCGACGTCGTCTACGAATTCCCCAAATACACCTCCGCCTCCTGCAAAGTCCGCATCACTCTGCCCCCGGGCAGCACCTGGACCTCAGGCCCACACTGGCACGAAAAGCGCGTCGAATACTTCCGCGTCGTGCAAGGCGCCGCCTGGTTTACTCTCAACGGGGAATACAAAGTCTATCGGCCGTCCGATGGCAACGTGCCGATCCCATTATTTACAGTCCACGAATGGGGTCGGGCTCCCGAGCAAGAAGAGGGGGATTTAATCGTCGATGAATGGACGGCACCGGCCGATTCGTTCAAGATTGCGTTTTTCCGTAACTTGAATAGTGTCATTCTGGATGAAACGAGTGATGGGAAGACACCGCCGAAGAATGAGTGGTGGTTAACGCTGCAGCTGTGGGTGATTTGCCATGGGTTGGATAATTGGCCGGTTTTCTGTAGAGGGTTGTTTGGCGTGCAGTGGGTTGTCACGCATGTGTTCTTGGCTTTGGTTGCGTTGGTAGGTTGGGCGGTCTGGGGGTTGAGGGCCGCTTATGATGAGTATACGGCGCAGAGCATCAAGGATGTCATTAGAGCTGCTAAGGAGGGGAAGAGGGTGAAGAGACATTGATTGATTGCATACTGCTTTGTGTATAGTGTTTGCCACGTCAAGATTGGACGTGGGATGAACGTTAGGCCTCCTGCATGAATTTGATACTATCGGTTGCCAAGCTATGCAGTTCTAGTAGTTTACATTTACCACACAGTCGGTATTAGTCAAAGATTCAAATTGAGCTTTGAGCTACAGTTAAAGTAAACTCTTTGTTCAGTTGAATTCAGCAGGTATTGACCTTGTGATATTAGCGGTGATCGGCGGATAGCCACCATAGCGCTGGCCCACATCATCTTTTGCTTAGAACCAACTAACTCGGAGGCCGTCTGTTTTGGGCCTTCGGATAGTCTAGTCTGCTAAGTATCGACGCCCAATGCAGCTACTCCAACGGTAACTGACACTACGGAATTACTCTTCTTAGCCGACACTCGCTGTATATGGAGGATTAGCCGAGCAGGCGAATAATCGGAATTTCCGAGGAGGGTATACCACCGATATCTACTCCCGGCTGCTAACTAGCTAGTGTGCAACGTCCTCATCGAGAGGCGATCAGATTGGACGGACAAGATAACTACAGTATACTAGGTAGGTGGGCCAGAGTTCAGCTCAGCCCAGCTCCGCACTTTATTTTCTCACCTATCAGCTGCTCAGTGATACTCTGTCCAGATGATGGAATCTAATGATTATATCGCGTATACGTATACTATCTTAGATTAAACCATGCAAAGCAATAAGGAAATTATTTCCGATCCTAATCTTGACTAGCACCCATCCATACCACTAGTGACCGAGTGACTATATATGAAGGAGTCCCCACTAGTTGAAACCAAACTTACTAGATTCATAATACTAAACCCCACCTATCCATGCATACAAGGACTTATGCCTCTTCTTGGTTAGTATAGACATACCGAGAATATTAATACATCATTTATACCATATATGCCTCAGTTCAAGATCTTATCGATCGAATCATGTGGATGCTTTGTCCCGGCCCGACCATGATTCAGCTGAGGTGGGGGGCGTCATGGTTGCTAGGTATTAGCGCCGCATTAGTTAGTATACCCAGTATGCGTAATCGCCCAGGCACGGGCGACTTTGCCACCTTGGTTGCCACTGCAGGGGGATTTCCGTGGAGGGGATGGGAATGCGTTATTGCGTTTTGCTACGATTGGGTTCGTGTGGGGTCGATGGAGAGGAGGATACTGTAATAGACACCTGAGAATGAGTAATGAATTGGTTTAGGATCAACGGTGCATTGCTGATTGGGATCATGACTGAATCAGGGATACTTTTGCCGGTCTAGTTGATTGATTAAGATTTATTTGACAAAGCAATTGCTCGACAACTCTGCTACAAGCTAAGCAACATGATCATACCATATCCTCCATTTCGTGTAGACCTTCATACAGATGACCATCAATCATGACATGAGATTTTTGAAAGATTCAGCGAGATCGTCAGGCAGTATTGTAGCCAGCCTCGGTCATGGGGACCTCGTCATCTCGCTCATACAGGATCTCCGGGCGGACTTTCTGACGTAAAATGTACCTTCGGAAAAAGTAAGGGATCTGGCGAAGACCGTATGCGGCATGGAAGCGGGTGGGAACTGAAAAGACTTGGTCCAGTTCTTCCAGCGTCTTCCCCTTGGTCTCAGGCATGAACATCAGGATCAGCCACCACCCGACGATGCACCACCCCGCGTACCAGCTGAATGCCCCCTGCGGGGTAAATGCCGCACGCAGAGATGGCCAGGTGATGGCTAGCAGGCAATTGAACAGCCATGTCGTCGCAGTCGCCAAGGCCATGCCGTGGGAACGGACGTAAAGTGGGTAGGCCTCGGCGGAATAGGTAAATGGTACAGGGCCCTCCCCGACAGAATACACTATCGCGAATAGATATGTGCCTAATGCAATACATCCAAGCCTGGCTGAAGAGTGCGTATCTTCCGGGATCCAGAAGCTGAAGCCGGTGAAGAACATGGACAAAGCCATTAGAGGAAAGGTGGTGAGGAGAAGGTTGCGACGGCCAAAGGTATCAATTGTGTATACAGCCGGTATAGCGAAAAGCCAGTTGATCATACCCCAGCCAAAAGATGCTGCCAGTGCCTTTCGCTGGTTTGATACGGACAACTGCGTCAGAGAGTTTCCCGTAGTCCCGAGAAAGATCTCGGATGAATAGTAGGCAATAACATTCACACCTGCAGGACATTTAGTACGTTGCATTCTGGGGTTTTTCGGTAACATACCGCAGAACTAATGCAATCAGTTAGCAGGAGCTTAGTTGCAGTAGGGAGTTGACATACCTGTTGCATGAACATGACCAGCTCCGATGCAATCAATGCGCGCCGGTTTCGGGGAACTGCGATGAGTTCGATGAGTTTGTTCTGCCCGAGTTTCATGCCCGTCTCTGCCTGCAGTAATGTGTGCATGTAGTACAAGTCACGCGCAGCTTGGACCTTGTTGAAGCGTAAACTGCACATGGACTCATAGGCCTTGTCATAGCGGTTGCGTGACATGTACCAGCGAGGCGATTCGGGGCACGTGAATACAAAGCAGCAGACGAGGAGGGCTGGAAACAAGGCCGATGCCATCATCAAGCGCCAATTAAGACCGACAATACCTGCAGGGTCCTGTATCTCGAAGAAAGCCAGATCGGCGACATAGCCGAACATGATGCCAAAGGCGGTCCACATCTGCCATTGCATGACCAAGGCACCACGAATGACTGGAGGGGCGGTTTCTGCGGCGTAAATCGGGACGGTAGCTGACTTGGGTCCAATGCCAAAGCCCAGAGCAAAGCGCGCAATGAACATGTGCCACCAAGTGTTGACGAACCCTTGCCAGAGACAGGTGATGGCCGAAAAACAGCAGGTAATGAAGATGGTGCCTCGTCGGCCAAACCAGGCATTGAACGGGACAGTTAGCCAGCAGCCGACCAGAGCACAACACATGTAGGGTGCGCAGTTTACGAGACCAAGCAGCCAATTTGACCTTGACTCGCTGCCACGATCAATGCCGAACTGATGCTTATAGAAAATCTGGGCGCCATTGACGACGGTTTCATCTGCAGGTGCACGATTGCCTTAGCCTGTGTCGTGCCACATCAGGCGTGTTGAGGAATGTCTTGAACTTACCCATTCCCTGAACAGCAGCCGACAGGGAACACAAGCAAATGACCAGGTACATTGTCCATGGCTGGGACCAGCGATGAGCGTATTCATTCTCCAGCACTGCCAGCTCTTGGGGCGTCAGACCGGGCACCTCTGCATATCTTTCAGGGACTTGCGCCAGCATGGCACCCATTGCAAAGGCACGCACATCCTCTTCGTCACCCATCTGGTGAGTGATGGCGAAGTTGATGCCCTGCTGACGCAATTCCTCTTGGGTATATCCGGCTAGCGGGTTGGCCAGCTTCGCGTTCATGTTTCGCCGCGCTCGCTCTGCAGCTGTTCCGAACGAACGCTGGAGACGAATGGTTTCCCTATGGTCAGATACATATTCATCATTCGAGGGCTTGTTCTCGAAGATAGGCTCCCCGATGACCGGGCATTCCTCTTTTCCAAACATTTGCAGATATTGGGATCTGGTCGCGATGATGGCAGCTGATACTGTGGGGGGTGTGGAAAGGAGAGACTGCGTGAAGATCAGCAAGAATTAGCATGGTGTCGATAACGTGAAGAGTTATATGAACAGTGAAAATGAAGGAACAGATTAGCGACCGAGACCGGAGAAAACAACATGAATGGCTCATTGCACAAGGATGGATCGTAAACCTGGCTGGACCGTTGGCGCCACTCCGAGGTGCATCAACAAAGGATGCAAGCATCAACAAAGAACCGTATGGTGAGAAGAGCGGATGTGAGCATACGAGCCAAGCAGGTCTACCAGCGATAAATTGGACGATACAAAGAACTGTTCAACGCGTAGGATGTGGTGCAGGGATATGGAAAGGAAAGGCGTGCAGAAGAGTGGAGTGGGATGCATCACCACTCGCACAACTGACACATTTGTCAACTCACCGTTTCAGCCAACATCCCGGGGCGATGACCTCGATGGGCCACTGAAACAGATCAAGTACTGAGGCCGGAAGCGTTGCTTGTTTATCCTTAGGTGAGAATGTACGAGAAAGAAAAGGAAGAGAAAGGCTGGAGTCTGACTAACGAGCGACAGGGAAAGACACGATTCACTATGGACACATGCAAGACAAAGAGGGAATGAGACTCATCCAGTCTCTGTCTGGGGTTGGCTGCTCCTTGAGGCTTGGAGACGGCCTTTGGCCGTAATCAGAGACGTGGTTCCCAGTCGCCTGGAGTGTCATTTCGGGAAATCAGTGGGCAACATTGTGGTTGTACAAGCATCGCTTGCTGCAATGAGGCCACCCTCCCTGTTGGATAGCGGTTTTGACGCCCGCATGGCCATGCAACCCCAGATGCTAAAGATAGAGTTGCCATCTGGACTGCATCCGTCGACGTCGGGGCAATGTTTGATTCCGAATCTAAAGGTCATGGAAGTCCTGGGAAATTAAGGTGACCATCGAGCCAGACACCACGAACAAAGCAAGGGTGGAAAAGATTACCGAGACTCACTTGTCATCTTCAAATCCCCGGATCGCCGTCGCTTAGAGGTTAACTGGCGTGCGGGGTCGCTCTTCTCCACCGTCGGATCGCGCCAGGCCCGTCGGATGGAGCTAGACCATTGATGCTACTCTCCTTATCCCAGGATCGATTGTATTTGGTCATCCGATGGTTCTGATGCCGCTTTTCCGTTCGGATCTCCTTACAGGTCCATCTGTTGAGTGCCAGGGAAGTCGAACGTCACAGTTACTACCCCGCATTCCACGATGGCACCAGAACTCCTAAACTGACTACAGACTATTATCCGAGCCAGAGGGACAATTACTGGTCAAGGACCACGCTGGTAAAAGCAAGGGAAAATGTTTTGTATAGGATGGTGACGATGCACGTTTGCATAGTCTGAACGGACGGTGACGACATCGGTTCTAGCCGACTTGTATGCCGCTTCTTCTGTCCATCCTAGCTTATCCGCATGGTCGGATGCAGACACTCCTGCTAGCTATCGGAACAGCAGACGGATAGATCCAGGTACAAAGTATGTACTATCCATTCCTCCCCACTCGTGATACCCCACAGACTCTAATGTTATTTGACCGGCGAGTCCATGGGTCGGCAAAGGGTCGAGAGGGGGAACATACCCGCTTCCGACCCGCCTCTGTTTCTCGATGATGGCATCACCCAGTTTATAAGTAGACACCATCTCCTCACTTCTTTTCCAGCAATTTGTACAATATCCCAAACTACCTTGATTCCTTCTCTACTCACACATCCCTGTACACAACATGCTTGGTAAAATCGCCCTCGAAGAAGCCTTCGCGCTTCCCCGCTTCGAAGAGAAGACGCGCTGGTGGGCCAGTCTATTCTCCGTCGACCCCGAAACCCACGTCAAGGAAATCACCGACATCAACAAGCTGCGCATCGAACATGCCGACAAATACGGCGTGGGATACCAGATCCTCTCCTACACAGCCCCCGGTGTCCAAGACATCTGGGATCCCGTCGAAGCCCAAGCCCTAGCCGTTGAAATCAACGACTACATCGCAGAGCAGATCCGCGACAAGCCCGATCGCTTTGGCGCATTTGCGTAAACCTCCCTCCCTCATCTCCATACCCTACCTTACCACACTAACTCTAATCCCAAATGAAGAACCCTCTCCATGCACAACCCCCAAGAAGCCGCCTCTGAGCTCCGCCGCTGCGTCCAAACCTACGGCTTCAAAGGCGCCCTAGTAAACGACACCCAACGCGCCGGCCCCGACGGCGACGACATGATCTTCTATGACAACGCCTCCTGGGATATCTTCTGGCAAACATGCACAGAACTCGACGTCCCTCTGTACTTGCACCCTCGCAACCCCACCGGCACCATCTACGAGAAGCTCTGGGCAGACCGGAAATGGCTCGTGGGTCCGCCGCTCAGCTTCGCGCAGGGCGTCAGTCTGCATGTTCTGGGGATGGTCACGAACGGCGTGTTTGATCGTCACCCCAACCTACAGCTCATCATGGGTCATCTAGGTGAACATGTGCCGTTTGATATGTGGCGCATTAATCATTGGTTCGAGGACCGCAAGAAGTTGTTGGGATTGGCGGAGACGTGTAAGAAGACGATTCGGGAGTACTTTGCTCAGAATATCTGGATTACGACTTCTGGGCACTTTTCGACGACCACGTTGAATTTCTGTATGGCGGAGGTCGGGGTCGATCGCATTTTGTTCTCTATTGATTATCCGTTCGAGACGTTCGAGGATGCGTGTGTTTGGTTTGATGGCGCGGAGTTGAATCTTTCCGATAAGGCTAAGATCGGGAGGGATAATGCGGCGAGGTTATTCAAGTTGGGGGCGTTTAGGGATTATGATGCGAAGGTTAAGGCTTAGTTTGGAACTAGGACTAATGGAATGAAATGAATATGACTTCTTTTTGTGGATTGGGTTCATGGTATTTGGCTGACGAGCTAGGATGGTTTCACTAGATTACATCTTGAAATCTAGTTACATCGTAGGGGTAAATATGTAGATGTGCTGCTTTGTCAATCCACCACCCCCATTCCTTATTCCTCTTTTTTTGTCTTTTTATTTTCTTTTATTTCTTTCGTTCTTTCTTTCTTTCTTTCTTTCTTTTTTTTTTTGTGTGTGTTTTGGATTTTTATCCTTCCCTTTGCTTTCTCTCTTCTCTTATTGGTATCTTGAAATTACCGTTTCTTGCATGTGCATCAGTCCCGTAGGATTCTCTTCTCTCACACCAATCTTTGAATCAGCTCATGACCGAACCAGTATCAGTTAGTCGTCATTCAAACCTGAAGGTCACCTCATATTCACCTCAAGCCCCAGTCGTCTCAGAGTCCTCGGGGTTCTTGGGGGCAGGCACAGCAGGCTGCTCAGATTTAGTGATCGCCTCGTACGCCAAGTCCCTGACTATGACGCCAGGATACATACCCACTGCATTAAGACCAACACGATCACCATCCCCGACCACTGTCTCAGCCTCCTCATCTTCTATCTCCATCTCTTCCTTCACCTTCTTGTTCTCCTCGTTGCGGCGCTCCTCCTCAGCCTGAAGTCTCGCCTGCTCACGCGCAACCTCCCTCGCCTCTGCCCGCTGAGCAGCCTGGCGCTGCCGCTCCCGTTCACCCTCAATATGATGCTCAAGCATAGCATTGATCCAGATCTGAGGGGCCTCTTGCATTTCTCGGAAGTGGGGTTCGGTGTACTTGCCCTTGATGTCCATCGTCACCTTGATGATGGCATCGTAGCTCTCGATGGCCCGGTTGATCAAATCCCAGACTGCGATTAAGGCGCGGGTCATTTCCACGCGGACGGGGTTCCAATTCTCTTCAACAGGAAGCTGCCGCTGGTAATCTCTGATGAAATCAGTGTAGAGATACGCGTCGAAGAAGTCGAAGAAGACGGCGAGAAGGCGTCTTTCGGACGGGCGGGGCTTGTTCATATGGCTGTTTGGAAGGGCAGGCATTAGTTATATTTGCTTTGCTTTTCTGGTATCAAGTGAGAGTTGGGAGAGGACTTGCCTAATAATCACTTCTGCCATATTTCTGAAGCGAGTCACCACGTTATACTGAGTATCCTCAGCAATGTACTTGACCGAAAGCTCAACGCGGCGCGCCCAAGTGAGTTCCTGCTGGAGGATTCTGTCGATGATTCCAAGGGTCCTTCTGAGATCTTCCAAGTGGTACATGACCTCTTCGACCTCCTCACTGGTCAGTCCAAGGACTGGGTCCACGGGAGTTACATGTCTGCGAAACAGAAGGAACTCGAGACGAAGAATAGTATTGCACATCGTCACGAAGCGCGTCCTGGTAGATGGTTTCATATGATCTGAGGCGATCATGGCCCTGATTTGCTCGAGGGCATCCTTCTTGCGCTCCTCAGGCACAAGCTGAAAAGAATCAGAGCCCACTCCTGAGTGCTGGGTGTTCGAAAATTCGGTGCTCAAATATGAGGCCGGAGTAGGGGGACTCTCGATCTTAGGAATGTCTTGTTCATTAGCCGCAGAACTGGCGATAGCTTTATCATCATCCGCCATAGTGAAGGCAAGAGGCGCTGTGGCCCGCAAATCGATCTGTCCGAACTTTATGACGTCCTCACAGACTTTGGCGATAGCTAGATTGTATGCTTCCTCAATCTGCTTGTTCTCGTGGGCCTCCTGCGTTTCACACGATCTGTAGTATTCCGGAAAAGGCTCGGTGTTGACGCCTGGAGGAAGCGGGAGACTAGAGCCTGTGATATCGATTCCAGAATCGGGTCTATTTTGAGAGGAAAAGGTCAGAGTGGGTTTGCCCATCGGTTCTTCATTCACTGTGGGCCCAGGTTCCCCGAGGCTTTCATTTCTGCTGTAGGTGGAATTTGCCATGGTAGCGTCGACAGTGGAATCATCGTCTATTTCCATGGGAAAGACCATCTCATGGTCTTCCTCCTGTGCCTCCTCGGGGTGCCTCTCAAGGTATGCGAGGTGGTAGCGGTAAAGCTCACGAATACCGGAGTCTATGCTTGACTTGGCGGAGAGAGTGCCACTGGTGGTAGGTTCCGATGCCATGATAGGCAACTGGTCGCGTGATTCAGAACTGTGCACAAGTGTTCCTGGAGAAAGAAGCCCACGTCAAGGTATCACAACTGCTCATATGCGTTCACGAACACTGGAGAGCAAGAAGCAACAGCTTGCGTGATGAAGAAATATGAATCACTGCTCTTGAAGAAGAAAGCACATACACAGTATCACAACTGCTCAGATATCTTGATGAAGACTGAATATGATGAGGCCTTAAAGAGAGCGACGACGAGAGAAGAAGAAGAACACTGGAAGATCATCTTCCTGAGAACACTTATCAGAGCGGACCCGACAATGCGATCTCATCGCCGACTAAGCAGGAGGATTCACTGTGTATACTGCTTCCAGAGGGCTGCTGAACCACTGAATGGTGCGACTGTGAGCACAGGAACAGCGGTTCTGAGCACAAGGACGGTGATCAGACTGATGTGACATTCTGCCTATCTAGCAAGTTGGTCTGGGAAGTTGCTATCGCGGGTACAATATCAAACCATTCCAGTCTACAGGTGGTTGATGCCAATACAATTGCTCTATCCTTTATGACAAAAAGTAAGGGTATGGGCGTATCCAATTATTCTGGGTTTCATTGACATAAAGAACAGAGAAAGACTAGACCACATCGCCATGGGTAGGGAAACCTGTACGGAAGTTGTCACTTGAGATGAGACCGACCAAGTGTCCTGTGACATTCTCCCGGTCGTCAATTACACTGCATAGCTAAGACAGCCTCAAGAACGCCATACTCGCCTTTACCACATGAATGCATAGTTGGGCGTGTTATAGTGGATCAACCACAGGCGGAACGGCCCTTCCCGTGGTTCGCCTCAACGACTACTATCTATAAATGAGTACTGAACTTGGTGATGACGGCATGGGCGAAGGATCAAGAAAGTCGCTGTTTGCAGAAAAATGACACAGTAGAAAATAAAGAAAAATGCATGAACGCGATTGCTATTGCTAATATATCGTTTTTGATATCTGGTCTCTGAATAGATGTTGACCTACGGTTGGCAAATATCCCTGAAATAATCCGCGGATAATCGGAGTTGGGTGTCCCTATTCGCTCGTAGGCATTAAACTTTTTGTAAACTATTCAAGATACAGAAGCAGGATTGCCTCGATCGTTGCAACGGGGCAAGTCTCAGTCTTACGGTCCACCAGCACAGCTTGGCCTGAGAAACTAACTAACTACTTGAGAATGACATATGAAATAAAGGCACAATGTAAATAACATTCAGGGTATATGAAAACTACATATTATGAGTGTACCGCACCTCAATCCATGACGCTTACCAAAAGAATTCCAAAAGAATCGAGCGTCTAGTTTAATCGAGAATGCAGTTTGACCCTCCCTCCAGTCATGAATGCGGAACTAAGCAGGTGAAAAGGAAAGAACAAAACGTCCTCGCCAGCCACACTACTTAACAGACATGAGCTGTGAGGTTAGCGAGGGTCTGCATCGTTCTTCGCACAGTGACTGATTGGCACCTCATTGATAAGGAGTGTGACAACTCAAAGTAGTGCGTGAATATCGCCAGCGAATAGAGCACTTAGAAGGATAGAAAACAAACTTGAATACGAAGATTCATGACTGTAGATGGCATACGTCGGACCAGGGTCAATCTTCCTTCTTACTTTCGTCGGACTTTTCCGCAGAGGCTTTATCATCTTCATCTTCGTCATCAGGCAACGGAACATCCATGACTCGCTCTCCGGCTTTTTCTAAAGCCCTGCAGCTCCATGTTCTTACACCTTTGTAAACAGCCTAACATTTGCGGTCAGAAATTGGCAATAAAAAGATTATAGGTTGTGAACATACCCAAAGAAAACTACCAACACCGATGACGATGACCAGCCACGCGACCCGGTTGCGGCCAGAATTCCTTCCGCCAAACATCCCTGTGCCGCGCAGTGTCAATCCATGCCATGAAGAAAGCGCAAACACAGCCTTGATGAAAGACAGAAAGCCCAAAGAGGCTAGTCCCTTGATGAAGTGCTCAGTCCAGGAAGCCTCTTCGTTGTCAGGTAAGATACTCGTCACAGGACGCGTATCCCAGTAGTCCGAGCGAATAATGGGGTCCATAGGGTCCACGTATAGATTAATGATCGGGTCAGCAATAAAACCAAGTAAAAATACAGTCAACATTAGAATTATTAGGGTGAGTCCAAGCTGCGTCAATGGGCTACTGATCCAGTGTGCCCACCGGAGGCGCTCTAAGCGATAATGGAAACCACAAGTCGGACAGTGCCAGTAATTCCTCTTGCCATAACCTGGGTCCGCGTGTCGCCAAAGTTGTAGACATCCCTCATGCACATAACGCGAGGATCCTTTGCATTTGCAAGGGCGAAGCAATCGACCAGACTCCGGGTCTGAGGACTGGTATGTCACGCGTTGCCTGGACTGAAGAAACCCAGGCAAGTGTTCGGATGGAGGAGGGAAAGTAGGGTAGACGGTCTCCAGGCAGATGCGACATGTACGAGGAGGGTAATGCTTTTCGAAAGTCTCGCCCGAAGGTTGCGAAGAGCCATCAGGTCCATCGTCATCTTCCGGACTCTGCCTTACATCAAAGTCAGGGTCCGAGGCTGAGACGGAGGCAGAGCTAGAAGGCCACTGCCAGAGCGGCTCATTGCGCAGGTCCATTCTGCCTGAACAGTCTCAGAGCTAATGGCATAATATGATTCTCAGACCTACCAGCGATCTGAGAACCTCTGGCAGCGATTGGTAGGCGTCTGTGGCGGGAGATGCGCGAGGACGAGGAGGAAAAAGAGGGAAAAGTGGGTGAGGGAAAAAGAGGCCAGCTTAAAAAGGCGATGTGGAGAAGAAGTCGTGCCGTAACCGCACTAGCCGCTCGCCTACCGTCACCGCCCGAGGCGCGGCTTGGCGCCAAACCAGCGGGCGGTGCTGCTGCTGCTGCGTCAACATCCTGCCGCCTGCTGTCCTTGAGGGTAGCTCTATTCTTGATCCCCCACGACCTCATTCCATCTCCGTTCACCTTTCATCCATCACTTCTGCACACTTTCATACCCGCTGGAGCTTGTAATTGTGGAAAGACGCACTCATGGCTGATCGCTACTCCTTCTCTCTGACCACGTTCTCCCCCAGGTAAGAGAAGCTCACTGCTCGATAGCTCGGGTCCTTGCTAACATTGCTCAGCGGAAAGCTGGTTCAGATTGGTAATTAATCGCTGCCACTGCCAGCAGCCGAATTAGTTGTGCTGACGAGTCTCAGAATATGCCTTGAACGCTGTTAACCAGGGTGTAACTGCTCTGGGCATCAAAGGTATGACATAGCTCTGACCCGCTCGAGCTAGCTTCGAATAGCTACTGATGACCAACGCTACTCAATAGCTACCAACGGAATTGTTCTTGCAACCGAAAAGAAAGCGAACTCGCCTCTCATTGACCCACCTTCCCTCTCCAAGATCTCCCTGATTACGCCCGACATCGGCATGGTCTACGCAGGAATGGGTCCCGATTACCGTGTGCTCGTGGATCGGGCCCGCAAGGTTTCTCACACTGGCTACAAGCGCATTTACAACGAATACCCCCCTACCCGGATATTAGTGCAGGACGTTGCCCGGGTTGTCCAAGAAGCGACTCAGTCCGGTGGTGTCCGACCGTACGGTGTCAGCTTGTTGATTGCTGGCTGGGACGAGGGCGTTGAACCTGAATCGGGAGAGGCTCAGCGGGGTGACGGTGAGGACGAGCCTAAGAAGGCAACCGGCAAGACGGGTGGTATCTTGAAGGGTGGCCCCAGTCTGTACCAAGTCGACCCCAGTGGCAGTTACTATCCGTGGAAGGCTACGGCCATTGGAAGGCACGCGACGAGCGCAAAGACATTCCTTGAGAAACGTTACACCGAAGGTCTCGAGCTGGAAGATGCCATTCACATCGCTCTTCTAACTTTGAAGGAGACTATCGAGGGAGAGATGAACGGTGATACGATAGAAATTGGTGAGTTTCACATCTGGCAGTTCCTGATAGCTGTCGTGCTGACGATTATAGGCATTGTTGGTCCTCCTGCCGATCACCTGCTTGGTTATGAGGGCGTCGAAGGATCGCGTGGACCCCGCTTCAGGAAGCTGAGTAAGGAGGAGATTGAGGACTATCTCACCAACCTATGAACTATTCCATAGATCTATACAGATCTTGACATATTGAGCCTTGTAGTATAATAGACACGACTCAAGTCTTGCGAGGTTCCCACGATATGACAGGGCGTCCCGACAACGCAGAAACCGGGAGCTGAATGGTGGGTTTTCAGGAGTGACCCTGGAACCTGACGAAATATTTGGGCGGTTCTAGACTCGCCAGTAATACTTCAAAAACCTGATCCGAAATGAATGCTATTGTCAATGAAATTGCACGACTGTACTTTGTCTCCTAGACCCAGTAATTGGGCTGCTGGGCTGTAGGCCTGCAGGCCACACAGCATCTGCAGGATGGACTGGACCCATAGAGCCCCCATTGTAACGTCGTAGTCAGTCCGTCCTTTTGAAATTTCCTGCCGAATAGCAATGACCAATCTAGCTCGGGGGAAAACCTGGGTGTTTACACAGAAGCGATGCCGGCGTTGGACCTTTTGATTGTCAGTGGGCGGGTCACTGCATCAGTCACACGTCCATCAGCGCCAGCCATCTTGACTAGTGATCGCCAACGCCAATTCCTTCCACCAATTTCTCCGCAGCAAAAGCAATGACTAAGACCAGCAAGCCCAAGCGGGGACTCAACAATGGCGATTTTACCTGTCATCCAGCCTGCCGATCGGACAAGGCTTCCTCACAACATCGTCCGCTCGTCCCTGAGTTGATATTCTAACCATCGTCCTCCCTCGCCGTGGCCCAAGCTTGATCTGCCACCATACCCCGAACCCCTCCACTCATAATTAGCTTCGCATCCTCCCACTTCCCCAGATCTGACGGCGCTAGGACATTAGATGAAACTCTGTCAGAGGTGGCCCGGACTTTATCGACTACTCTGGATAGTTGTACCACGTCAGGACCCCGGATGCGGTGTGTTGTGCAGACCCCAATTTGATTACCTTTCCTCTCTTGGGATATCTGTTGATGCCTGACGCTACTGTGAGCTCGATGGTTGCGACTCGTTTGTTCCAAGGCTGAAAACATGTGGATGGTTTCTCTGACCACATGAACCGACATTGATGGCGCGGATACTCAGAGACGGCAAACTGCCTAAGACGACATAATTCAATCAGTTGAGGGGCTGAGCGTGTGAATCTTGCAATTCGTTCAAGTTGCCATTGGCGTTGTGGTCTTCACTTCGGTTGGCTTTAAATACAGCCTGTGACGCTGGCGCAATCGATACCCGGCTCGTGCACACGGAATGCCCATTCTGTGTTTCCCTGGCTTCGCATCTATCTATTACTATGTCCGTTTCATCTACGAAAGACCCGCTGGATGGCATCAGCGGCGAGCTCGCAAGCAGTGGTGGTGCCTTCAAAGCCACTTTGTTGTTCTTTATGGCTATTGCCTGTTACAATGTGGCTGAGCTAGTTGTCATGGTCCTATCAACCTTTCGACGGTGGAAGGGCCTATATTTTTGGAGTTTGCTGTTATCGGGCTGCGCAGGCGTGCTGCCATACACATTGGGGTTTATCATGAAGTTTTTTACGCAAGCCCCTTCGAATCTCTCTGTCACTATACTCAGTATCGGCTGGTGGGTCATGGTCACGGGCCAGGCGGTCGTGCTGTACTCACGACTTCACCTCGTCATTTGCGATGAGCGCATCCTACAGCGAGTGCTGTATATGATTATTGCGAATGTATTCCTTCTACATGTACCCACGACAGTCCTCACATACGGATCCAATGCTGTCGGCGAAGAACAGCCGGCCTGGGTGATCGGATACAATATTATGGAAAAGGTTCAGATGACCGGCTTTACCATCCAGGAGATTGTTCTGTCTGGACTGTATATGTGGGAGACTGTGCTGATGCTCCGGATATGTCTTGTCCGGGAGAACCAAAAAATCATGTATCAGTTGATCTGGATTAACATCGCTATGCTGGTCATGGACCTCATTTTGCTGGGTCTTGAGTACGCCAGCTTCTATGCCGTGCAGATCACGCTAAAAGGAGCGATATACAGTATCAAACTGAAGCTCGAATTTGCTGTTCTGGGCCGGCTCGTCGCCGTGGTACAGAATCGTCGGCCAATCTCGATCGATCGGGACATTAATCTCTATTCTTTGGACCGAGAAACTACCGGTGCTCCTGACCGGAGCCTAGCCTCTGCTGGAGAGAGTGTATCCAGCCGCACACCGTTTTGTGTGCCAGCCACGGGGTACGCGAATGGGACACACAGAAATATCAACCTCGACACCGGAAAAATCGTGACAATGAGGGAGCTTTCAAATTGGGTTCAGCGGCCAAATGACGATCACTGCTGACACTCATAACTCTTCCTTGACAACATCATTCCACATGCTCATTCATAGCGTTGGTGCTGGTGAGATGGGCTGGATTTATAATACCATATGCACTGCATCCTATCCAAACAATGGGTATACATAGGACTCTACTTTGAAACAGGTGATGCTTCGATCCTCTGCTAGTCATCCAAGCCTCGTCACCTTTGACCTATTCAAACTCCGCTTCCGAATCTTCCTCATCCTGGCTGTCCGCAATCTCCTCTGCCTTTCGCTTTCGCTGGCTTGCAGTATCTTGAGCCAAGTCGGAGCGGACATCTTGTGCTTGCTCGTTGTGTGCTTGAATCTCCTGAGTCTGCACCTTCTCTATGTGCTCCTGTGCGTGCCCATTGTGCAGAGGCTCTTCACGCACCAACACTCCTTGCGCAAGGTCCTTTTGTGCAGGCTCTTCTTTTGCGGGCTCTTCCTGTGCAGGCTCTTCTTGGTCAGGCTTTCCTTGCGCTGGCCCTTCTTGCGCGGGCTCTTCTTGTGCAGGGTCTCCCTCTGCAGGCTCCTCTTGTGCTTGGTAATCCTCAAGCTCTGGCTCTTCCTCCTCCACCGGTTCCTCCTCCAATGGCTCCTCCTGTTCAAGCGTTTCTTCATCCTGTGCTTGCTTCCCCCTGACTTGTACAGCGACGCCTTCCTCTTCATTATTTTCGAGCCCCATCTCAACAGCATACAATCCATCCTAATCAACAAGTCAACACACCTATAGCCAAGCGGAAGAAGCACACTAAAGAATCTCAAAGCGGAACTCACATTTGCAACCCGAAAAGGCACTACGCTTGTAACGTCCCTAACAGTGACAAGCCTCCCATCCCTCTTCATAACCTCCGCAACTCTCACGCGTCCGCCATCCACACCATACCCTAGATCACCATAAACACCAACCCGAGCACGAACGCACGATTCCCACCCTCTTCCACTCAATATGGGAGACAGTGTTGCCCTCACCTGTCCCCGAATCCGGGTATGCGTCTGGTTGATAACCAAGGCTGCCAGATTCGCCCTGCTCGCGAACTTCGTCAACTGAGCAGCAAGGTCGCTTATAACATTCCACTTCCGCGCCGTGAGCCACTTCTGGACATCCCTCTGCGCTTGCTGCGGTTGGTTGATATCACTGGGGTTAGGAAAGTAAGGAGTAAATGGGGCAGAGACAGAATCAATGACAAGGAGAGTTGTGTTTGGGGGTGGAAAAGAAGCAGGCGGATGATGGAAGAGAGAGAGGAGGTGAGGAAGTGTGGGGGCACGAATATACGTCAGATTTTCCGTCAGAGAACTGGGAGATGATGACGATGCAGGAGACTGCAACTCGAGTAATTTGCGCAGTCGAGGCCTAGGAAGCGGCGATGCCGTATCTTCAATCATCCCAAAGAACAACCGTCAACTCATACCCCACACACCTAGAAGAACTGAAGCAAAAGCAAAGACAAACCTACCTATCCAAACAACTCCCTCCCCTCTCCCCAGCGCCCCAGCAGCAGCATTCAACCTAATTACCATTCATCAGCACCACATAATTTAATACTTCCCACTTACTCCACTCAAACTACACCGTTAGATAAGAATAGCGAAATAGACTCACCCCAACATAGTCTTCCCCGCCCCCGGTGGCCCAAACACCTCCGTAACATGTCCAACAGGCAAGCCTTTTAGCCGTTCTACTTCATCCTCACCAGACTCACGTATTCGCTCATTTGTCGTCGACGACGACAACGTTACTGGTGCGGAGATCGCCTCATCCAGCGCGACAAGCCCCGTCGGGATGGCATTTCTGCCTGAGGCAGCATCCGGAAACGCGGTGGACGCGTGCAGGGACTGCGAGGCTGGGAAGGAGATTACGCGATCTGGGTGAGTAGTTAGTTCTAACTTGTCTTGGGAGAGAACAGATTTAAAGATGCACGTACGAGGATCCTGAGTCGATAAAGGGGGTAGGTCTAGGTGGTTCATCGTTGGTGTTGGGTAGGGGTAATTTGGTGGATGGGTTCACGCGTCACGCGTTCTGGGTGGTTATGAAGTGGGATGGATATGTGTTGCTGGGATGGTGGTGGGCGAGGGGTCATGTTCGGGGCATTTTTATTGTGGTTGTATTATTTTTCTTTGAAGAGATGGAAATGAAGAATAAATTGAGAGAGAAAGAAACAATATATGGGATTGATTGTGCTTAGATTGTCTGGGTATCCTGGAGTTGACGTTAGATTTGAAGTGGTGGTTGATCCATCCATTGAGGGTGGGTGCTCCGCTCTTCCTTCCCGGTGGTTCACTTTATCTTGATTATCTAGGCTTTCGGCACTGAGTTTGGTCGTATTTATACTACCTGGCAAGTTTTGGAGGACAAGGTTTTATCTTATCTAAGAGATAAATATTCTGAATAGAAAGGTAGTGGAAGTAGAATTGGTGATCTTCCTTGTAACTCTTCACAGGTGATTCGTAATTGTGGTTCACTTGTATATTTTTCCTATAACATTATATACGAAGGCATTAGCCTTTACAAAACATGTCGCACTGTATATCATAGCGACTACGGTTAATCATAGGTTAAGTGGATAAATGGACAGTACTAAATTTGGCTTGTGAATACGTCCATAAAATTGCTTCATCAAATGATGGCGCAATCGGCTCAAGCTTCATATAACTAGGTGTCGAGATCCCCCGACCTACCAGCAATTTCCACTACACCGAAGGAAACTTCCGCGAAGTACTATCGGAATATCCCACCCAATCTACTATCATTAGCAGACCAGCAAGGTCTTTAGAGGCGTGGAAAGTCCCAATCCCTCATGGAAATACCCTGCTGTATGCAGGAAACACCCCCCCACGGACTGGTAGCTCAAGACCCCACCCACACCTATATAAAGGGCCTTGGGCCTGCTGCCCATCCAGTCTTTCTTTCATCAGCAGCAAACACAGTCTGATCAAAGTCTCTAATATATATATCCTCATCAAGGAAGAGAGGGGGCTTTTGCCCCCTCAACCTTATAGAAACAGTCTATATAATACGCATCGCATTGTCCCGCTTCAACGGCACGAAGGATAGCAGAATAGAAAGCCACATATTCCTATATCGATGGAAGTGTGTCTTTATGGACGGAGTCAGGTGTCATGGTGATCCGCAAAAACTATCCGCTATGATCTGCCCAATACAAGGTTCTTCGGCTTCAACTCAACCGCTGTGCCTGGCATGTCGCTGCATCAGCCGTCTCGACACCGTCTCATCAATGGAATATTTCCCACCATGCAGACTGAAGATGACTGAAAAGAGCCATGCCGGTGCTTTGACCAGGCAAACTGACCTTCGATGGACATATGGTTTGTGCTGCGTGGGGAGGCGAAGTTGTGGCACATCGCGCTGTCCCTGAGTTGGTCGTTTTGGATCTTTCTGTTTGCAATTGTTAGTATATTGAATCTGATGATGAGTTGACCGATGATGGCGGGCTAAACAGATAGCGAGTCAAGTCCCAAAGGGCTGCGCTGCGAGAACGCTAAAGTCTTAAGCAAGCCAGGTTGAGCGGGCCAAGATCTGCAATCTCAGCCCTCCTTCCCGTTATATATCCGGCTAGAACATTCACAACAGCTTCAAAGACCCTAGGGCGTTCGTTATGCTCCTATCAATATATATTAAAAGTATATACTCTTTCGCTCCCAATAAGAGATATGTCGGACTGAGAATCCTGACAATTGGTCTCCTCGGAATTCAGCACAACAAAACCCGAAAGAAGCTGGTTGATCACAATCTTGAATAACGCTGTGCATTTATACCATCAATACCCCAGATGCCGGCCAACTAAAGCAGAAGTGGCTAGCAGTCAAGTCATATCGAGCTAAGGGATTACAAACACGCAAGATCCAGCAATGCTAAGCATCCAGGGTGATAAGAGATGTGTGTGGTAGCGAGACTGACACACTTCCAAGCTCGTGGTCATTATGCTTCCTGCTCGTCTGTGCTTCCTTTGTCCTCTCTAACAGTTCTCTATGTGGTCAAACTACCCAACCAATACCTTTCCCAAGGGTTTGGATGTCCAACTCCTCCGAAGGTAGAGGTGCAAGTTGCACAGATCAAGCTGCAACAATGCCTACAGTAAAGGCTACAACAGCTTCGAAGCAAAGACATTGGATCGAAGCACAACTGAACAACCTTTCCAAGCAGGGAAGTCTGGTCCACTGCCCCAACTGAATTCATTGACGGATATACACAACCTTACTTGGCCGAGGGTGGAGCTATTTGACTATTTTGGCAGAAATAGGGGCATTAGTTCTTATATGACAAGAATTGCTTAACGAGCCGATCCATCTACAATCCTTTCGGCTTGGGGGCGTCGTGGGTCAGCCAAAGAGAGTTCCTGAGTAAATAACATGATGGGACGAACCACAAGACAGAGATCGAAGAGCTAAATCTTGGTGGATAGAGTGGGGAGCTCCAGGGCAATCTGAAACATGTCAAACCATATATAAATTGAATGGCTACCAACGGAGATGCGATGGACTAGGATGAAAGGCTGTCCTGGGTAGTGAAAGATACAGGTTCTGGAAGTCAAAATTTTGCATTGATCGCATGACAAATGAGTACAGTCGTTGAGAAGCTCCCTGACATGTCTGTCCCGAACATCACAACTAGAAGGAGCCATATTACAAATGTCTCTCCTACTGCAAGCCCCTTCTTTGCTACCACTCAGATCATCCACTCCTTCCTCCAGCATCGCTTTCATATGCCTTCTTTCGTCCATTCTCGTCACGCAATGAGCCCTAGCTATCCTTAAGCATTTCGCACGATGCTCTGGCCTCATGGAGAGACCCCTGCACCACCATAGGGCGCTTTTCGCCTCGAACAATGCTTCTGTATCAGAGCTCCAGATCCCGACATGTCGCCTCGACTTCCCATAGTTCTGTCGGCGCCCAAACCCCTTCGACAACCTTCCCCAATCCATAGTGGCTATGATATATAATTCATGCATCGATGTGATTTAGCATCTCTGACGCTGCGGATCACTTCCACACAATATTTTGACTATACAATAAGCTAGTCTTGCACAAACACATAATGTCTTATTGAGGAAAAGGAGCTCAAGTCGTCCTGACTGCGCCTCAGGCTTCGAGGAGCTTATGGATTCGCTATGGCATTTGTTTTTGCGACAGTGCAAGCTCATCGCTATTTCGCCACTATTGTATCAATATGGCCCAGTCATTTCATTTCTAGGACATTCTTATCACGGCGCAGACAGGACATCAGAGACAAGTCTAAGAGCGTGTGGATCGTGATTTCGTTCCATTCCATTCAACAGCTGACGCAGTATCGACATGCGATTTGCAGCGCCATACACCCCGCTGCAATCTAGAGTTTTCTGAGTTTGGGTGTGGGTGTGCGTCTGCATGTGCAATGGCCTAGTCAGAAGAGCGTCAGCATAGAAAATAAATTCAACATAGGAAGGAATGGAGACGGACGACTATCGTGATGGCAGAGGCGAGCATCTTGTATCCTTCGACTCCCGTATGCTTTGTTGCCCTGAAGTTTCAGAGACATTATGCAATGGGTGCGGCTCTGGTCTCTGAGATCGGCTCCCCGACAGCTTTCATGCTTCCTCCGTTGTTATCCTAACAACATACCTCCGGTTGGTTGTCCAAAGTCAGTTGCTATCTATTACCCCAAGGCTTGACACCAGGAGCTGGAGTACAAGTGATTGTGGGGGTATTGAGCATTACGAGTATCTAGAACTCCCTGTTTGACCCGTCACCACGTCTTTCGACTCTCCTCCACATGAGCACTATTGCGAAAAACTGCATGCTGAAAAATAAAGACTCTGACACACACGGATGTACATATAGTGTACCATTCTGCATACGACACAACCATCTATCAAGACGGATGGCAAGCCTTCTGAAGGCGGTGGTGTGTGTGTGTGCAGAAATTGAGCATCTCACTAATTCGAGGATGACGAAAACCCTTTTGAAGTCCGGACGGTTTAACATTCAGCCAGATGTCAGTGGCTTGTGCATTTGACTCTACCTTTCTTGACTGGCTAGGCTGGATGATATGAATCATACAGCGGATATCTCCCTAATTTGAATCCAATTTGGCAGAAAATACAAGCCTTGAGCATCGTATGCTGCGTTGCTTGGCCGACTATCCCAGAGCTAATCCTCGTCGGATACACAGCAGTCAGCATCCATGATTGTGGCCTGGTTCTCCGGAATATACAGCATTGACGAAAATGGCGCAACACCCAATGAACCCAGCGAGCCCCCTCCGCACTGTGGTCCTACTGAGTATGAGAAGTCTATGTACAGGAAATGCTGTCCAGGTTCCTGGTCCCTTGCTCCATCCACCAGCGATGCAGAATCGGCGCGCTTAGACATTCCCCACCCGGAACCCAAAGCTAGTGAGCACGATGGGCTATTCCCCAGTCTGAATATGCTGCTGACGAAGGCTTCCTTTGCATACGAGTACACCCCAGATGATGCAAGAAAGAATCACCGGGGCAGGATAGCGTCCGATTGGTAGTGCGACATATACACATATACTACACCTACCAGGACACAGGGACAGTGGGGAATTGAGAGGATCATGGTCCGAATTACTGATCCAAGTCATACTATCAGATTCGTGAGCTCCAAGAACGAACCCTGCCTTGTTTGGCGTTGGTGATGTTGCTCCCTTGAATCTACGGGCGTGTGGAAAGCTGACGAGGTTGAGACGGGGGCGAGTCTCCGACAGTTAGCAGGCACTCGAAATGCGTTGTCTGTATACACCAGAGATGGATATGATGTGTAATGTTCTTGATGAACACTACCACCATTTCCTATCGTCGATCAACTCCCTTTTACCCTTTCGTATGCGGGCGAGACACAGCAGAGAGCTAGCCAGTTATCCCTCCTGGGTGGTTCATGAAGAAGGGAGCGTCCAATTACAGCCGAAGAGATACCTCGACATCAAGCATCAGTATCAACATCAACATCTACTCATTAACCCGGGTGAGCCATGGCTTCTAGGCTTGGCGCCATCGTGCCATCTCTGACAACACACTCCCTTGATACCTTGAAGGAGACAGAGGCGGCAATCGAGAAAGCAAAGCATCCAATCACCTACACCTCTCAGACACTCGAAATATATAATTTTCGAAAGAATTTCCAGTCTTACTACCACACACAAAAGCTTTCTGTCGAAACTGCTACCACTGCTCTCTACAGAAGAAGTGAACTGATGCAACTTTCCAATGTGTGGAGATTGGAAGCTAATCAGCTTCTAGAGGCCTACAGAAATAACAGCCGAAAGCTACCCAAAGACAGCCAGAACTGTCATGACTGGTGATCACTAGCCTCATTTTCATTTAAGTGATACTAAATTATAAGTCCATTCACTTGTCTTCGATATACAAATAATGAAGGAAGGAAGAATACTACCATCTAAATGAGCACCAACGCCTTGATGACTGGGAATATGAAGAACATCTTTCCAGTACAATCTCGTTGTGGAGGTGCATACTGCATGGACTCAATGGTGTCTCTCGTCTATCTCTATATACGACGCATACGGAGAAGACTGGTCAATGTGGAAGAGCTGACCAGTTCGCCTCCTAGCTCTTTAGTGATGCCGAGTCCGTACAAAATCAGCGAGAAGGAAAACAACGTCGCCAGTATATCACTCGAATTCGCTTCCTGATACCCCCTTCTTGAGAAGATCAAGATGGATATGAAGTTTTTGCTCCCGTTTCATATATAATGATAGAGACGTCTCTCACCTCTGCGTGGTTGGGGTTCGATTTGACTTGCGAGGAACATACAATTTATCATTTCTGGAAAGATATCCAAGACATGGAATTTTGGTGAGAACAATAAGTACATGCCTCCCGTCATACCTACCTACATTTCCGTCTTACGATGCTCTTATCCAATCTCTGAATAATAGGAAGACTTTTTGATGTGGCATATCGTTATCATCGTCTACTTTATACTTGGTTGTTACTGATACTAGTCACGGCTCCTCTTACGCCCTGGGGTCTTTGTTTGTTGCATACCGACAACAAAACAAGGCTCTGTGTGGAGGATTCTTGGGGCGTTCATTTTAACTTATATAATTTAAATAAGCTGCACAGAAGAAGAGATCTTGTTGAACTCCGAACGGATTGCTGTGACAGTCGGCTGGTGTTTGGTTACTTGTCTTATTGCTGGCAGTCATGTTGCACTGGGTGCTGCTGCGGAGGAGGATCGATGGGGAATTGGGAGATATCATCGAATGGCCAGACAGACGTATGAATTTTCGATACCATGTGTGCTTGGGACTAAGCATCGGGTGGTGGGATGGTGGATGTTGGAAGATTAACTGCCGATGAATGGTTCGGCGGGGGTGATATACATCAGATCCAGAGTACTACTTGGTCTTGCAGTGATTTTGCTTCATTATGAAAGGGATACTTGTTTAAACAGTTGTCACTAATTGGTTGAGAATCGCTTGTATATATTCAGGTTTATTCGGATAATAGCCGATGACTATCTCCAACATTATCATCTACAACTGTTTTCCTATAACTATGTTATCCAAGTCCACCGGATTTCATCATTCCTCCCAAATCTAAGCCAATCCCATATCCTTGTAGAAAGCATCGGTCTTGGGCTCACGGCCAAGGAACTCCGTCAACGTGGTCATCTCATCCTGGCTACCTCCCTTCTCGAGCACCTTGTACCGGTAGCGACGGCCAGCTGTAGGGTTCATGGGGTCATCCTTGAAGACGGTGTAGAACATGTCGGTCGAGTACACTTGGGAGCTGTTATGACAGTATTAGTATGTGAAAGACGATGAAGAAGGTGGGGTACCATACCTCAGGTAACCATAATAACCAGCATCATAGCCACCAATCAAATGACCAAAGGTGGCTTCACCGTGCCCCCATTCCTCGCCCAAGCCCAGGCTCTCTGGGCCCTCCATCTGTGTGATCTGCTTGCGCAGGTAATTGTATGTAGCCGAGATTGGAAGCTCCTTGATCTTCTCGTGGCTCTCGGGCTGGTGGACGGTCATGTCGAAGATACCAAAGTGCAACTGGCGAAGGTTGAAGAGGGCATCGTTGACGTGCTTGGTGCGGATGAGGTTCTCGATCACAGAGTCAGGGATCTGCTCAGAGGGGGCTTCCTGGCTGCCTGCTTGCTCCTTCCAGGCGGCGAGGTAGTCAGGAGACAGCGTGGAGTAGTGCTTGCTGAGGGACTTGAGCTGGGATGGGGTCCAGCACCAGTTCTCGAGCATCTGGCTAGGTGCTTCGACGAAGTCCCGGACGGTGTTGGTGCCGTGGAAACGGGAGTAGATTGTCTTGGCGACCAAGTCGTGGATACCGTGGCCGAGCTCGTGGAAGAGAGTCACGACTTCATCGTGCTTGAGCAAGCTGGGCTTCTTGGGGGTCGGCTTGGTAAAGTTGCACACCAGTGCAGTGGCTGGGTAGCGGCGGTTGCCCTCCGCGTCGATGAAACCCTGTAGTTGTCAGTAATGATTAATTGTTTGCGCTGTGGGATGCATACCGGCTGCAGGTTGAAGTTGGCCGCGTGGCCGTACTTGCCGGTCCGGGGGAAGAGATCCAAGTACAGGTAGCCGACGAAGCCGCTGCCCTCACCCTCATCGTTCCAGACGCTGAAGATCTGGACATCCTCATGCCAGACAATGTCGCTGCCCTTACCGGTGGGAGCCACCTTCTCCCGGTCCTCACCAGTGATCTCCACAAACACGAGACCGAAAAGCTCCTCGAAGATCTTCAGCATGCCCTCGATGGTGGTCTGAAGAGGGAAGTATTCGGCAATGAGCTGCTGGTCCAGAGAGTAGTCCTTCTCCAACATAAGGCGATCATAGAATCTGTGATCCCACAGGTAGTAGTGGCCATCGAACTTCTCTCCACGGGACTCCAGGTCGGCCTTCTTGAACTCGAGCAGGCTCTTGATCTCCTTCTGTCCACCGGCCGTCAGACGGGACCGCAGATCACCCAGGAAGGTGTTGACTGTCTCCGGGGTCTTGGCCATCTTGTCCTCAATGCGGAATGCCGCGTGGTTGGGATAACCGAGCAGACGAGCAGCCTCATCACGCAGGATAATGGCCTCTCGGAAAAGAGGCACGTTCTGGTTGCACTTGTTCTCATTCTGGATCATGACCTGCTTACGGGTCTCGGGGTTCTTGGCGTACTTCATGGTCGGGAAGAGGTCGGGGTACTTGAAGGTCAGCCAGAGCTTGCCCTCGTGCTCACCCTCACCCTTCTTCAACCCAGCCAGGACATCCTCGGGGACACCGTCGAGCTCTTCGCGGGTGAACCAGATTCCTTCGTTCTCCTCGTTCAAGTTCTTCTGGAACTCAATGCTGATCTGACTGAGACGCTTCTTGATCTCCTTGAACCGGTCACGCTTGGGACCAGCCGGGAGACCCAAGCCATTGCGGATGAAATCCTTGTGTTCCTTCTCCAACAGACGGCGAGATTCGGGGTCGAGAGACTCGTTCTTCTTGAGGACGGCATCAACAAGCTTGTACACATCCTCGCGCATGGCAGCCTCAATGAAGAACTCATCCATCAGCTCCTCCGCCTTGGACGACGCATCCCGCAGCTCTTGTTGGGTCGACACAGCCTGGTAGAAGCCGAGAATGTGTGATTCGAGAGACATAATGTTCTCATCCTGTGCCAAGGGCTTCAGGACAGCGTTGAATGTCGCTGATTCGGGCTTGACAGTAGCCACGACGTCATCCTGAACTTTGCGGGAGGCCTCAATGAGCCGCTTGGCGTCATCGACAATGGACTGAGCGGTTGCGGTGAAGACGGGGGGAGCCTGAGGAGGGCGGCGGAGGTGTTCGGGGGCCATGCTGGCGGTTGTGAGGGATTTGCGAAGGTTTGTCAAAGCTGAGTGGGAGGTTGAAGGAAGTCGAGAGCCGCGGAAATGGCCCAAGACCGTGGAAAGTCTGAAGGCGGGAGTGGAAAGGCGAAGCGGGGGAGCCACGGTGACGAGAAGAACGCCCACGAGAAGGACGAGGAAGGCGGGCAGATAAAAGGTGCGATGGAGAGGGGAGCGAATGGTGACGGTAGGAGGGGCAGAAGGTGGTGAAAGGCGGGGTGGCAAGCAAGCTACTGCAATGGAAGAAGCGGAGCAATACGTGGCTCGACAGTGGACTCTCGGCGAAGCTGTTGATGATGCAGAAGTGCAGCTGAGCTGGTCCCGGCGGACCCAGCAGTCCGGCCGATCATGTGTTTTCTCTCTTCCACCACCATCTTCCCCCCATCTTCCCTTTCATCTTAGTTCGTCAGACTCCACACTTCCTGTTTGGTTCACGATTCTTCTACCTTATCCATCATTTTCTCATGACGAAGCTATGGCTCTTTGACAACCGGATCCACTCTACGTCTGCCGGGTCCAGCTCTCTATGATATCCACTTCTACAGATCTATGCCGTAGCTACGAGAGCTAGAAATCTACTGAAGGCAACTGCTCATAAACATGTATCACACTTTGGATATCTGGATTCTATGCAGGATTTCAACAATCAAGGTCCCTCGTCACATCTCGTCGCTTTTTTCACATGGAATAGGTAAACCCGTGTCGACTCAAAAACTCGCTCCGTCGACATGAAAAGTAGGCCAACTCCAAATAACGCCATACACACTAAAGAATGAACGCCCCGGGTGCTAAATTAAAGACGAAGGATCGTCGGAGTGGGAAACACAGCGTATTCGCAAATGGTACATCAGAATAAAAGGCGAAAGGTCATGGACAATACGCCGCTTACGCAGCATCGGCAGTGGGGATGGGCTCAGGGATCTTGGTGACCTGCTCACCGGCCCGGATCACCCGCTGGCCGGCATCGTCGCGAACATAGCCGGCGCCCTCCTTCTGAGCCCGCTTCCAGATCTCAACCTCACAACCACCGCGGATCACACCCACACGCATGGTAGAGAGAAGGTTGTGGGCGGCGTTGGAGTGGTAGTACACACCACCGTTGAACATGGCAGTAGCGTCCTTGCCGATGCCGGAGTTGATCATGGCCTTGCCACCGGGGTGGTCCTTGATGAAGTCGGTCACGTCGTGGACAACACCAGCAATAGCAACGAGACCACGGCCGTTCTTAGCCTGCTCGACATAGTCGTCCCATTCCATAACGGGAAGCTGGTCGAGAGGAGTACCCCAATCGAGACGAGCACGCTTCTGATCAAGCTTCTTCTGGAGCTGCTGGACACGACCCTTCTCGATCTCGTTGGCACGGAACTTCTTCAGGTCGTAGGCGAGACCAAGCTGCTTCCAGGCCCAGATGCTCCACTTGGTCGGGTCGTACTGGTGCCACTCGATAGCGTTGCGGTAGTCAGAGGGGAACTCGTGGTGGAAGTTGTGGTATCCCTCGCCGAGAGTGACAAGAGCAGTGATGACGTGGTCACGGGGAGAGTTGCGGTCGTCGAAAGGCTGGTCACCGAGCCAGTGGGCCAGAGAGTTGACACAGAAGGTAGCCTGCTGAACGAAGAAGATACGCAGGATACCGGCGTAAACGAAACCACCCCACCAGTCACCCCAGCCAAGACCGGAGACAAGCATGGGAACAATCAGGCCCATGGTGAAGACGACCTTAAGGTAGTTGCGGTGCTGCCAGACAACAACAGGGTCTTCGTTGAGATCGGAGATATCGGTGCGGCCAATACGCTTGGGGTTCTGCTTCATGACCATCCATCCCAGGTGGGAGTAGAGCAGACCCTTGCGGACGGAGTAGGGGTCCTTGTCGGTATCGGTATAACGGTGGTGAGCCCGGTGATCACGCGCCCACCAGCGGATGGAACCTTCGACGGCACCACCACCAACAGCGGCGAGCCAGATACGGAGAGGAAGACGAGCAGAGTAAGAGCAGTGAGCCCAGAGACGATGGTATCCTGAAAGCAAATTTTATCAGCATGTTGTCTTGAAGTATGTTACTTTCCAATAGGGCAAACCAACCTGCGGTGATACCCAGACCAGTGAAGAAGTAATAGATAACGGCCCAGATAGCAGTCTTGACCTGCAAGGGCACCCAGAAGGCCTGAACACAGCCGTACACGGGGATACCGATGATGAGGAAGACGTTCAGCCAGTTGACATGCTTGTACCAGTTGCCGCGTGTCATGACAGTATCAGCAATGTGGACCTTCTTAGGGTCAGCGGCGCGAGGCCGGGAGGCGTCTGCTGGCTTTGCAGACATGGTGATGTCCTTCGTGTGTATTGTCGACCCCTGCAGTATGGTTCGGATGAGGAGAAGGATGCGTGCGGGAGAGGGTGGGTTTAAAGAGAAGAGCCAGAGGCGAGCGATAAAAAAGAGACGGAGAAAAAGGGTGGGGAATGCAATCGAAAGGCCGAAGAAGTAAGCGGCAGATCTGAGCCAGTGAAGGAGGGAAAATTCGGAGGCAGTTGAACTCTACCAGGGTCCACCGGCGGATGATGGTTGGGGAAAAGCAAGGCGGACAATCAATGATAATGATGCGACTATGAGGACACCCGCATGGAATAAGTTAAGAAGGGTGGCCTGACGGCAAGTTCACTGGTAGATCAGTGAAGTAATCATGAGATCCCGAGGTCCCAAAGTGGCCGACGGTTCAACAGACACAAGAAAGGGAGCGTGAGGAAGGGAACTACTACTACAGTGTTATCCAGGCATGTCTGGAAGGTGTCCGGATGGCAGAGTGTATCCGCGATGGCAAATGGCCGGAGTATCTCCAACCATACAGCGCCGCCTGTTCCTCCAACTAAGCTTGTTGGGCTCCCTCTGATTCGATGGCGCTGCTCGGCCAGAAGCTGCCGCTTTGGGTAAGGTCGGGAGCGGACCACCAATCAGAACAGTTCAACCATTCGTTGAATCCCCAACGTTTTTTGCCCCTTGATCGCTCTGTGTGGCTGGTGTCATTGCTCGGGTGGCTTGACTGTGGCTATCCATCCCGATTGGGATTGCGGGACGGTTTCCTTTTCCGCATCAAAGTATCGCCTGCTCGGAGTAGCACCACTCCATCTATCTAGCTTGCGACTCGAGCAATAGTCCCCATCTCTTCCAGAGTTGAGGCCTAATTCTGGAGAAATTGAAACATTGGTGTCATTGCTTATGCTGTGGCCACACTAACGCATTCTAGTGCTATAATCAGCATGCCTTGGATCAGTCATTGGTCCACTCAGATCAGACTTTTCCGCACAGGGCAGCCCTATGAGTGGACATTATTGCCACCGGCCGAGTTTGAAACACCAAATTCCGTTTTGGCATGACTGCGAGCCGCAAGCTCCTCGGCACAAATTGTTTCCGGGTGCTCCGTTGATGCTCACCTGAATAGTCCGTAGAAAGAAAACCTGATGATCGTCGCCACATGATTCAGGCATGCATTCACCCCCCAACACTTTCTACAACTGTGCACCACGTGACACATGTTACATTCCTCCCATTGACTCTTATCGCCTCAGGCAACCACATGATCCAAGCTTGGTTGGGACATGCCAACCCATCCAAGCAAGGGCGTCCCACACACCGCAAGTCTTGAAATCATTCCCCAGACAAGGGATCAATCTCACTGGACCCCCACGTTATCAGATGGCCCCAGTAGCATTGAATCTAAATTATGGACCGGGGGCCATGACAACTCCGTTGAACACGTCGTGCCACTTTCATCTGGTTGGGACAGGTCTCGCCCGGACCATATGGCACCTCTGGTTTGAGCCATATTCGAAAACATCCTTCATTAACCGCCAATGAAATCATCAATTATTGGGAAAGTATCTGATTTGTCCAATATGTTAAACAGCGCATTGCGTGAACTTTGGCTGTTGCTTTTTCAGACTTGGCTGTAGATCCGTTGCGCTTCACTAGGTCCGGAGTATGGATAGACCGAGGTATATTCCCAGAACGGTGAAGGAATTACATCTAATCTCAGCTTGTTGGAGCAGCGCCATTACGTATGGGGTTGCCTTCACATGAGGGATCAACTTAACTATTGAAAGTCACACACTCTCCAATTGATGTGGGTGTACTCGTGTTCGATCTATCTACTAGTATGCAAGAATATTCCAAATATTGTAGATGTTTATCAATGAATTTCATCAGCTTATAACTGCTAGAATCAATCCCCTCACCAAACAATCCTCTCACCACCGGTGGCATATTTCAATCATGCTAATCATACTCAGGGGGACACTACAGTTGCAGTGCATGTCCAGTACATTTCGACCACTGGTTGCTCGACGCGCCAAATGAATATAGGATAGTATCTTGCAGAAGACGGCACTAATGATTCAGTAGTAAATATACAACTTGGTACTAGTACTAATACTTCGATCACAGAACGCTGTGTCTACTGCTTACAGTACATTTGAGTGTTGCTAGTATTGTTCCTTCTTAAATTATATGACCTCCTAGTACCGATAGTACCTAGCACTCTCCAGGTAAAGCAACGCGATCATAAACGGGCGCATTACGACCCAATACTGTTTCCAATAATCTTGATGCTACTTCTTCCACCCATATGTATCAATCCCAACAGCAATTGCTCAGTATCTACTACAGTGCCTGCACTATAATTTTACGGGCAGTTCAATAGTGCAGCTATTGCGCCAATAATCGAACACAGCATTAGTAGTCTAGCATTGCATCGCAGAACTCTAGAAGATATTGGACCACCATCGCATCTCTACCTGCGCTTACACAATTGAAAACAACATCATTAATTAAAAGGATATACAGCTCCTCACATCCACATGACAAATCCCAAACATCATCAAAATATACACCACCTAGTTATTATCCAACGCCATTACTCACCACACTACCTCTACATACCTCCCTCCGAAATCACCCGCCAGGTAACATCAAAAGCCTCCCTCCTTCCGGCCCTTGCCGATCCGAGGTTCGCAGTGGCAACGGAATTCGTGGTTCGGACTGACGGACCGGCTCCACTAGTAGCTCTAGCCCTTGCCTTTTCCCCACGGCTAGACAGTGCTCAGCCTCGTGCCGATCGAGGATCGTGTCGGAGAGTAAGGTTCCGAGAAACGGAGAATAGTGATTCCGGGTTATAGTAAGGGTGTTAGTGGAGGTATTTGTCACTGAAAATAGGCTATTTAAGGTTGCGCGCGATAGTTGCGGAGTGTGGGTATTTCCGTACACCTCGGGGTTATGTTCAGATGTGATTCATGTAGGAGAGCATTGTTTATAGTTTTGTTTTTATGCCTGGGGGGTGTGACTAGACATCGAGGATTATGTCTGGTGGATGGGCTATAAGTCTCTGGTCTCTGTCCCTGCTGGAGAGTAAGCTGTAGCAGGTTGAATTCAATTTCCTGTTCGGCACCTGGAAAAGTGTATGGGTAAGACTGTCTGTTGTGGCTCATGTCTTGGGGATTTGTGTCAATCATATACTTCCATTTATATATATTCTAGAGATATGCGATTGAAGATTCAGATAATACATATGCACGACGTTCATCTACATCTATATCATGAACACTGCCTTAGCGGGTGGGAGAATGACATTTGTGGAAAAGGCATAACCGTTCAAACTCGTTCAATTCTTTGAATGCCCTGTCATTTCACTGTGATAGCACCAGATCTGTAGACATCATTTATCGACCGCTAGTTTATTTCGCATCTACGTATGGCTTACAAAGACGAATCGAGATAATCTTGTTGACCGTCAACATTCAGAAGAGATATCCAGGATAACATTGGGTTGATATAGTGAGGTAACTCAATAGATTTAAAATCTTTGTATGGTATATATTCAATGTGGCAAATTGTATGGGTAGGGTTATCAAAGCAATCAATCGCTTCGAGGAAGGAGGGGAAAATAAAATGAAGGAAACATTGTTCAAAGGTAGAACCAGGGGAAGATCACAATAACTTCAAATATATATATATATATATATATATACACTATAGTATATCGACAAAGCCTGGGGTAAAACTAAGCCGCTACAAACTGTTCAGTAACATGACACCAGAACTTTCAAAAGGAATAAGGGATGTGACATTTGACAGCCTTGAGCGAAAGCGTCAGATTAATTTATAGCAACGGGCATGGACTTGCTCGACCGATAGTGGAGTCTAATGTGTCAAAGAATGCCATTATCCTAGCTACTATGGACTATCAAGCTAGTTCTATAGCGTACATTCAGTGCATCGTGGCTTGTCCTAGAAGAGTCTAGGAGACGGTTGGAAGCCTTCATATATAGTCATTAGCTACAATCATCGCAGTCAGCGTCACATACTACGACTAAGAGCTATTAGTCAAAACAAATCAGTACATCTTGACAGCGATAGTAGAGTTGCACACATAGAAAGATATTTATTATGGGATCACGCAGGACCTAAAGTGAAGTGAAAGATTCAATTTCATATGCTCTTGAAAGCGAACACGGATCCTACAATTCTCACTCCTAACTTTTACCAGGGAGACAGATCGGAAGGCTGTTGACTTTCATACCGCCTCATGACCGTGAATCAGAGAACTCAAGCTCATACTTCAACTCAGCTCTACCTGTATAGTAGGTGATGCTTTTCACAGAACTACGGAGTACATGGGCAATATTGACTGCTGCTACGCTGTTAGTCACGGGCAGCAGTCAAAGGTTACGATAAAGTTGGGCCTGATTGATTCTATGACTAATGGATTGCCGCATTGGGGCTGGTGTTTCCCCGGACTGCAACCCGGCGAAAGAAGCATCGTCGGGCCTTCGGCCCTTCGATTCTCCCCTTATGCATGTCTGGCTTTAGCTTATATCAGTTCGATCACTTCCCCCCCGCGTCCTCCCACGAACTGGATGAGTTCTACTCCGGTCTCATCGGGTTCGTCAGTGCAAGACCCATCGGCCACCGGCTATCAGGGGGGGAATGCAAGAGATGGATTTCGGCGGAACCCGATCTGGGGACTGATAAGCGGCCGGGGACGTTACATGAGGGCACCGTGTCAGCCGTCCGTTCTTATCGGAGGGCCCACAGTGGAAGCCTGAATGAGAGCAGCGTAATCGCCAGACGAACCAGTCATCGCTAGCGCTGCCCCGGTCTGCAGCAGGTTGCAGCTCGCTTGGAAATTAGCTCGCGTGTCTGCCACGCCGTCGCGAGAGATAACCGCTGCCTACCATTATTCGATTGATTCATCCATCATCTTCGCCACTGATAGCTGTATCATCCACGCCGGTCCGAGCTTCATTCATCCCGATTCATCTTCGAGCTCACGGAGGATGCTGCGTGTATATAGACACCTTGTCCGTCGATGTTTGGAATGGTTCTAGTCTATTCCCCAGATCCAACTAGTCATTGCTAGGAACCGACCCCTCACTCCACTCGGACTACTTCATCTGGGCCCGACTTTCATCATCGAGATATCTTCCATCTGTCCGCAACTCATCGAGTGTCATCTATACTTCTACATCAACATCCTTTACACCTAAGACTGCCTCACATAATGGACGGTCCTGACCAGATAGGCCCGGACTACCGGCCTAAGCGGACTTGGGGTGACGTAGGTCGCCGCTTTGTCAAAACCTTCACCACAAGGTTGGTCATGGAAGCTCGTTACACCAGTCGATGTGCTAATACTTCGTAGAGAGGGTCTCATTGGAGACTATGATTATGCCTATTTGTTCACTCCGAACATCCCCTTCATCACAAAGAAACGAAGTTCTGCACCATTCTTCGGGCTCGAAGACAAGGTACCCATTGTATTAGCTCTGCTGCTTGGACTGCAACATGCATTGGCGATGCTGGGTGGAAGTAAGTTCAGTCCTCTCTGAAACCTGACTAGCGCTGACCCGTCAGTTATTTCACCTCCTATCCTGATCGGAGGCACATCTGGTGCCAACTTCGGGACAGAAGACTACCAATACCTCGTCTCAACATCTCTCATCGCTTCCGGTATCTTGTCCGCCATTCAGATGTTCCGCTTCCACATCTACGGAACGAAATACTACATTGGTACCGGCTTGACTTCAGTCGTGGGAATTTCCTTCGCCACAATCACTGTCGCTACTGGTGGCTTCGAACAAATGTACTCTAGTGGATACTGCCCGACCGCCGAGGATGGAACCAAGCTGCCCTGCCCCAAGGGCTATGGCGCCCTGCTGGGGACTTCGTGTTTGTGTGCGCTGCTCGAGATTGGACTTTCCTTCATGAGCCCTAAAATCCTGAGACGCGTCTTCCCCCCACTCGTCACTGGTCCTACTGTTCTCTTGATCGGAGCCAGTCTTATCGAGTCCGCTTTCCAGGACTGGGCAGGCGGTTCGGGAACCTGCTCTGAGAATCCTGGCAACGGTGCTTTGTGCCCTAGCGCGGACGCACCGCATGCTCTGCCTTGGGGAAGTGCGGAGTTTATCGGTCTCGGATTTCTGGTGTATGTCTCGATCATTCTCTGTGAGCGGTTTGGAGCGCCTATCATGCGATCATGCTCGGTCGTGGTGGGATTGTTGATAGGATGTATTGTGGCGGCTGCCTGCGGATACTTTGATCGATCGGGAATTGACGCTGCGCCGGTGGCCTCCTTTATCTGGGTGAAGACTTTCCCGTTGACCATCTACCCGCCCATGATCCTTCCACTGCTGGCAGTGTACATTGTGGTCATGATGGAATCGATCGGTGACATTACCGCCACGTGCGATGTATCTCAGGTCGAAGTTGAAGGGCCCACTTTCGACTCGCGCATTCAGGGCGGTGTTCTGGGCAACGGTCTCACTAGTGTACTGGCTGGCCTCATGACCATGACGCCGATGTCGGTATTTGCCCAGAACAACGGTGTCATCGCGCTGACCAAGTGCGCCAACCGCACGGCTGGTTACTGCTGCTGCTTCTTCCTCATCATCATGGGGATTTTCGCCAAGTTTGCCGCTGCACTGGTTGCCATTCCCAGTAGTGTTCTTGGTGGTATGACAACGTTCCTTTTCTCATCGGTGGCTATTTCTGGTGTCCGCATTATCACCAATGTGCCATTCACGCGTCGCAACCGATTCATCCTGACTGCTTCGTTTGCAGTCGGCATGGGAGCCACCTTGGTATCCGACTGGTTCGACTACGTCTTTACCTACAGCGGCAACAACCGTGGCTTGACAGGATTGCTCGATGCTATTGATCTCGTGATGGAGAACGGGTTCGCCATTACCGCTCTAATCGGGCTAATCCTCAACCTGATCCTTCCGGAGGACCCAGAGGAGGAAGCGGCTATCCTGGAGGCACGGGGTGTTTACCGACGAAGCGAGGAGGTGATGACATCGAGGGAGAGCACGCAGTATACGAAGGGCGAGCCCTCGAGTGTTTAATCTGTTTTCTATTCTGTTTGATTTGATTTGGCGATGCGATTATATTTGGATACCCTGGCCTAGATGGTCACATGAATTAATACAATACATTGAATTTCGAAGCATTTTCATAGTAAACCCGTAGCGAAGGGTCGAGTAGTAAAGAATACTTCCTCCATCTATCTGAGGTAATTCATGAGTCCCGAGACTCTACTTCGTCCGAGCGGGCTTTCTCGAGTGTCCATGTGTATTGCAGCACAGCATTGCCACCCGCATAATTGGTCCTTTTGTTGCAGCCCGCATGCCGGTGACCCAGCTGACATGACCGCAAACCCCAACGAGAGCAATAGCTCAGTGACTTGCAAACTGTCTCCTCCACCCGTCGACCCGGACCACTGCAATTGAGTAGGCCAGGCGGTATACACATAGACACTCCGATGTCCCAGAACCTCCTCCTGCCTTCGGTCAATCTGACCCGATGGGTGTTCCTGCGGCCTGCCGATCATTGCAGGGCACTTCAACAGTAGGTGCCTTACATTCCTTTGCGTGGATTATGACGCGCAGCCACCCGGAGCTATCTCGAGCGAGACGACGCCCACGTATCGTCCGTCTTTTAGAAAGGGACGGGATGTCTTGACGTGGCAGCTGCCTGTCGACATCTGCAGAGCAACATGACAGCCTCCGCAGAGCGCTCGACCACCAAGGGATGGAGATCTTCCAGCCAGTTCATCATCGGGACCGCGTGCCTGGCCATGTTTACTGGTACGAAGACACACCTGCTTACTGCCGCTGACAACTTGTCCCATCCTCTAATTATACCAATGAACAGAGTCGCTTTTAGCCGGTTTCCCCGTGCCGATGCTCCCGTATATGCTGGAAGAGCGCCTTCACAACGACCCCTCCCAAACCACTGCTACTACCAACAGCCTGCTCAGTCTACACGGCCTGGCGTCAATAATCGCTGCCCCTTCTTGCGCGGCTTTGTTCGACACTATCCCAAACCAGAAAATCCCGCTTTATCTGGCACTTGTGCTTTGCCTGGCTGGGACTGCGCTGTTTGCAATCACCACCACATGTATTCGTCACCCCTAGCCGCACTTTCTTGCTGCTACGAATGCTGATTGTGTTTATGGCCCAGCATGGGTGCTATACCTGGGAAGGATTCTGCAGGCTGTTGCTGGCTCGGCTGCGTGGCTCGCGTGTACGACCATGCTCACCGAGCTCGCAGGTAGTGCTGGAGCTGGGGCAATGTTGGGACTGAGCATGTCTTGTGCAACCTTGGGAACGGTCAGCGGACCAATGCTTGGAGGCGTTCTGTTGGGCTGGTTCGGATACTGGCCAGCTTGGTCTCTACCAATGGTTCTACTGATTCTCGACATGATTGCGCGTTTTGTTGTCATCCAGCCCGACCATCATTTACTGGATTCACCGTCTTTAATCAGACATGCCGAGCGCAGCAAGCTATGTCATGAAATGGAGGAAACTGTGACTGAAACGTCCCCCTTCCTGCCACAATCGCCTTCATTTGGCTCAGATACCGCAGCAGAGGAGAAGTCTGACAACGCTGCAGCTACGAAATATCGCAATTACTACACAGTAATGCTCCAAGATGCTGGAATGTGGGCAGGCGTTCTGAATACGATGTCCCAAGCTGCACTACGGGCAGCATTCAATGCTACCTTGCCCGTGTATCTTCGGGATACCTTTAATTGGGGCCCATCGTCAGCCGGGGCGATTTTCTTTGCCCTCCAAGTCCCTATAATCTTTTTCTCCCCCCTTGTTGGCCACCTCCGAGATCGTGTCGGTACACGATACCCAACGGCGGTCGGTTGGGCTCTTCTCTGCCCTCTGATGTGCTACTTGGGCATACCTGGCAGAGAGGTCCCTCAGGCTAGTGGGAGCCGGACAGGTGAAGAGGTCGCCTTTATTGCGTGCATATGTGGTATAGGCTTAGTGATGCCATCGGTTCAGGGTGCCGGATCATTTCACATGCGCTGTAAGTTACAGTACTACGATTTCTTTCTTTATTTTCTTTTTTTTCTTTTTTTTTTTCACGAGGGAAAAGCGATTTACAGGTTAAATACTAACAGTGAATAGTCCTCCTGGAGGAAGTTGAAAAAGATGCTCCCACCATGTTTGGTCCCAATGGTGGGCGTGCGAGGTGCTTTGCGTTGGTGTCTATCTCGTTCAATATCGGTCTGATGCTGGGCCCATTTGTTATTGGATGGCTGTTTGAGAAGGTGGGATACTTTTATATGAATATCGTTCTCGGTAGGTCATGGCACGAATCATGTTCCATTTGTGCGGCTCTAATAGTATGTACTCTAGGTGCTGCCTGCATGGGGGTGGCGGGGGTGACTTTTATATTTTGTTGATTGAGACGTGCCCGAGTATTTGGGTGGGGTGTACTACTTAGATCACTCGTCTCAGACTGTATTGTTGGTGTTATATTATACACAATTAGAACAACATACGTACTTCATTTTCTAGACAGCTCAGAGACGTTCTCTTTTCGTTTCAGCGCTTGTTGAGTAAATCTGAACATATCCTGAGCATCCTGAGCTGATCACTGAGCAGGAACTGAACAGAGGGATCAGTAAAAGATTCCTACCATCTTCTGCGCAATTTTACAATAACAGCAACGGAACAACAATCAACTGATATAAAAAGGCCTCGAGGCCGTGGAGATAGATGCTGAAGACGCTGGGTAGTTAGAAGGAATTGCACACGCCCTGTATGAGTCAATAGGGAAGGCACACAAAACAGAAGGTACAGATCATGAACGAACAGAGAGGATGGTGGTTTGCGGCAGCTGTTTCGACAGCTGCGGCACTCGTTTACATTTTGTTCTGTGTGACAGCGCTTCGCTTTGCTTTGCGTTGCTAGTTGCTGTCTTTTAGTTGTGTTAGCTACGGCGAAGACCTTCCTATGTCATAGCAGGTGTTGCTGAGTGATTCTAAGGTGATTACTGTTACTGCGAGGGTTGAGGGATCTGAGGCGTTCCGGGCCGTATTATTTTGCTTTAAACGGTGAAGTACCTGTATAGCTGGTATCTGACTTAGCGGACTCGATCAGATTATCAGGATTGAATTGATTGAAGCGATAGAAAAGTTGTAATACAAAACTTTTATTCTCTAGAGGTTTTTGGAGACATATAAGTTTTCTAGAGGGATCTAATATGGCGGACTAGTTAAGTTAAAAGTGTGGTCTACAAGCAATTGCACATACCAGATTGTAGAATGTATCTGAGGTTCATGATTACTGCCACATCTCACCGGATATTCGAGTCATCACTCAATCTGACGCTTCTTTCAGTCTCTGCAACAGCCTCTCTATCCCCTCGTCGTCCCAGTCAGCCGAGAAGGTCCTAGAAGCCCAGACTGATTCGCGCTTTGCCAAATAAGCCATGTCCACCGCTATATTGGCTCCGTCATCTTGAGACTTCACATTCGCCAGAGCTCCTCGTTCCAGGACAGCTTCGATCATCTCCCAGTTGCCATTGTCTGCTGCGCAATGCAAGGGCGTGCGACCATTGTCATTTAGAGCGTTGATGTCCGCGCCAGCATCGAGTAATATCCCAAGATTTTCCGGGGTGCCCATTGATGCAGCCGAGTGGATTGGCAAACTGCCGTTCAAGAGCCTTGTATTCATGTTCGCACCGTGTTTATGGAGGAGTGACTTGAGCCCGTCCGATGTGCGACAGGCCGCCGCAACGTGCAAAGCAGTGAAGCCTTCAGTGTCCTGATCTTCTAGTATTGAACCCCCTTCCAAGAGCAAGTCGATAATTTCGGGGTTACCATTCTCCGCTGCAATGAGGAGGGGAAACGATGGGTTTCCCTCCTCCACGATTGTGCCTCTCTGATTGGGATCGGCACCTCTGTCCAGTAGTTCACTGATAAGGTCAGAATTTTGATCTCTTACCGCGTACAAAAGAGGTGTGCCGACTGTGTCGGGCGAACTCGGTGTGACCATTGCGCCATGTCGCATCAAGAGTTCGGCTATATCTCGATCGTTGGCCTTGACTGCCAGTGTCAGTGCCGTTTCGCATATTAGGTCAGGTGGCCACCAGCGAAGACCATCTGGTGAAGTGCGGGATCCTGTGAGACGACGCTCGTCGGCTACCTGGGGGCAGGTATTAACATCAGCTCCGCGCTGGATCAGCAGCTCCACAATGAGTGGCCGAGTGGCGGCAACAGCATCAAGCAGAGGCGCCGTGTCTTCAGGTCCAGGGTTGAGCTGATCCTGCAATCCATTGTCGAGCAAATGTGTTACGATAAAGACTGAACCACCCCATGCGGCCGCTCCCAATAGGGAGGTTTCATCATCTGGCTCTTGGCGATGAATATCTGCTCCTCTGTCCATGAGCAACTGGAAGGCCCAAAGATCGGCATTATGAACAGCATCTCGTAAGCTCCGGTGTGTATCTGCTCCGTTTTGCAGGAGGAGATCAACGAGATCTTTCCTTCTTTGAGATAGGGCGCTTCGTAGAGACCGATGGGAATCCACTCTTGCGCCTGCATTGATCAAGACTTGGGCGAGTTCGAAATTCCCTGCTTCTACCGCAGCTCGCAAAGGCGTCGAAAAGCTTGACTCTAAGTTGGGATCTGCTCCGCGAGATAGCAGCTCATGCACAATCGCAGTATGACCGCCTATTATCGCCGACTGAAGAGCTATGGGGTGATCCGAGACTTGCGCGTGGCTGTCGACGCTGAGACCCTCGTCTAGACATTGTCGCACGAGCTTCTCGTCACCTGCCCGAGCTGCGTATCTTAATGCTTCGTCTGGTGTAATTTCATAGGCTAGTAACTCGCGCAATATCTCAACGTGGCCGCCAGCCGCGGCCTGATACTGTGCGGCAGTGATGCCACTCTGGACGGACCTAATGACTGCTGGTTTCCGGTGCTTCATGCTCCTTGCGGTTGTGATGCGCTCACACCCCAGCAATGTTTTCACGATATCAAGACGACCACTACAAACTGCAACCACTAGGGCTGATGGAGGGTCTCCTTTGAAGTGGTGGTAGTCCTCCGCTCCGTAATTGAGTAGAACCTCACAGACAGGTAGATGGCCTCTCGCAACAGCGAGAAATAAAGGATCCGACCTTTGGCCACTGAAAACCCTTGGATTCGGGTAGTTGACATTGGCACCAGCTTCTAGCAACGTGACAGCAACATCTAAATGACCTTGGGCAGCTGCTGCACCAAGCGCCGTACTCAGAGCACCGCCTTTTGCATTGACTTCAGCAGTTGCCTCTATCAGTAAGTGCACTATTTCCAGGTGGCCCATGCATGCGCCTGCTTGTAATGGACGGTAGTACAAGCCGCCAGAGACATTTGGCGACGCACCTTTGTCGAGAAGTGCTTTCACCACCCGTGTCAAGCCACAGTAGGAAGAGTAATATAGTGCTGTACAGTCATTGGTGTTGCTCAATTCATCCGGCAGCCATGGTCGGTCAACATTTGCCACTTTGCTCCACAGCCTGAAATAAGGCCCATCTTCGTCAAACAGATCGAGTAAGATAGACTCTAATTCAAAGGATTGCCAAGCGCCTTGAGAAAGTTCCTTATGCTCATACCAAAAGTGCCCTGCATAGCGTGCCAGCGGATGATACATCCAGAGGTTGCCGGCAGCAGACTGAACCGCATGGTGAAAGTACGCAAGGCTACAGCTAGCTAGGAAGGCGTGAGACAATCTGATATCCATGGAAAAGTCGAAGCATGTGCCTCCCAAGATTGCTCTAGAAGTGAGGAACTCCCGAACGGTGAAATGGGCTAGTTTGATATACACATCCTGGGTGCCTTTCGTTTCGTCCCCACCGCAGTACGTCGAGACAAGACTGGAGCAGGAATCAATGAAGCTTTCTGGGTCGAGAAGTTCTAAATCCTCGTCAATGAAAGGAGTATGCTCACGATCGGCATTAATAGCTATGGCGCTTGTGATCTCATCGAGAGATAGCTGCAGATGCGTCAGAGTGGGAATGATTTTAATGATTTTTGACTTCCTAATGTGATGACCACTCACCGGCCGAAGAGCAAAGGCTACCCAGCGTAAGAGGTTCTTCACGGACATGCGATTGCTCTCATCTAATTTGCTAATTGCCATGGTGTAGTGTTCCTCCAGTGACTTTGGTAGATCCTTGAGAGCTTTTTGTACCGCCTGTGGTGTCGCGCAGCGTCGCAGTGTCTGCAGCTGGCAGTCCGTCCAACGGAATCTGAAAAGGAGTCAGCCATTCAGCAGTACTATTGTTCAAAGCTGATTACGCACGATCCATTGGCTTGGGCCAAGAGAGACTGCTCAACCTTCTTCTTCATTGATATTGGCCACCGGGAAAATTTGGCCTGATGCGAAAACTGGTGTCGCAGTGCTGTCTGCATATCAAGATTCACTGTCAAGCCATCAATCGTAACGGTGGAGATTTTAAGGCTTTCGAAAGTATTTCGAAGCTGCTCCAAGTTTCGGCCAAACACAATCAAGTGCCGTTGTCCTTTTGTCTGCTTCATCATCTTCTTGATGAAATCCGTAATCCCAGGAAATCCGTCCTGGAGGTATTCTTCGCATTCGTCGAGACCATCGAGAACAATGTAATTATGCTCAAATTGCAATAAGAGGACTCCCACTAGCTCTTTCAATGAAACTGACTGCTGTTCGCCGCATAGACTGCCATACATCATCCTCCTTCTCGGAAGATAGCGAGGAATTGTTGCCCCTTGATGCATCAGCTGCCTGATGAAGGATCCATACACGCGGTTGATGTCGACCCCTCTTTCTTCCGATGCATCCATGAAGAAATAACAGAGGCTGCTACTTTGCTCTCCACCACAGTGGTCCTGAAGATCCTTAATGATCCTCGAACTGCTAGTTGTCAGCGCATCAATTCAACATGTGCACAGAGACACTCGTAGACTTGATTCGATAGGGAGTTTACGTACCATAGGACAGTCTTACCACAGCCAGCTAGAGCAGGGTGATCAGTGGTCGATGAAGCTCAGAACTGAGGGCGTCATTTACCAGCTCCCTTGATCCACAAGAGATTGTTGGGATTGGTCTTCCATTTCATGTATTGCGCTGTGTTCAATAGCCAGTCACCAGTAGCCGGTGCACATTTTCGGTACTCTTGCTTTTGCTTGGCTGATTGGCTGCGTCCACCCAGCTGGTTGAGAAGCTCAGCGAGTAGATCTAAGACTGTTAATAGCGGTCTTATCAACTCTGTGAATCTCATCTTACCCTTGTCAGATTGAGCCACACACTCTGAGAGTCTAGTAATCTTCTTCTCAACACTCGGCAACAACCGGGTGAGGTTTGATACTTCCATCATGTTTTGGCTGGACGAACTGTCAGAAAAGTCAAGGGTAGTCGGTAACAAACCACTCACGTATTATCAGCAGCCAGTGCTAATTGCAGCGTGCTCTTGATAGCCGCAAGGACTTGCAAACCTTTTTCCGCGTCTGCACGTGGCAACGGCCACGCCAGAGCACGCCCCAAACTGGAGGCTTTCCCCAGTTTCAAAGTTGCATTCAGGTCCTGCAATTCGACCAAGCACCTGCGGAGAGTGCCATCATGCCCACCCATCGCCTGTAAAGACGGTAAAGACGGGGCACCGTCGGACTCAATGACCTTCACCAGTTGCTGTGCGATGCTCCCAACACTGACGACCTCGTCCAGAATCCGAGAGATATCTCTGGGCGCATCCCGGACGCCCATGCGGTAATCATAGCACACAGATATCAACTTACCACATACCTGGACGATGCCCATGACAGAGCCTACAAGGCCGATCGGATCAACCATACTGAGTGCACGTGAGCATGCAAATCAGAACAAGGCTGCTTGAGGCACTATTCCACGGCAGGGGGCGGCCTACTATGCAGCATCGAAGATGGGATTTGATGTATGAGCCAGCGGAGGGGCACGAGACTGTGGATTTTGCTCCGTCTGCCAGATAAACAAGTCCATACATGGACATCACGTGAAATTATCTCGCAAGGCTGCAAAAATAAGGGCGAGTGAGTAGCTCAGAGAACAGATGACTTCTCACTGATCAGGCCCTGAGTACCCTCATTAAAGCGGCGGCGTCCAGCAGAGAAAAGCCACGGCCATTATAGAAGGACAAGTACATATAGGAGCACATAAAGAGAAATGCCACACAAAGAACTCTACTAATGCAATAGTAGTACAATGTTATCAACATCTCTACGAAAAGTGAAAGTCTACAGCTTGACTCTACCAATCCAGTGGTTGAAGGGTGAGCTGGTGGAGTTGACAGATTGCTCTTCGACGAACATTTAGTTTGTACTGCGCATCGACCCGTAAGCTCCAAGGGAATCACCGTGAGTCTACTCATCCACTTCCCCGGACCCAGCGGTATCCTTTTACAGGAGCAGGTGACATTTCAAAGGGCCATGCGGATCCGAGAATCCATGGCAGGCGAAGTGCACCAGCTCGGCGTGCTGAAGCTGGTTCAGTACTTCTTCACCGTCCGCCAGCATTACGTATTATTAGCCCTTGCCGTTATATTTCATCTCCTATTTTGATCTAGCACATACGACCACAGGGTGTGGAAAATAGGGCTTCCCGTCCGCTCAGCCGTACTCAAGCCACACGCCGGGAGGTTAGTAGTTGGGTGGGTGACCACCAGCGAATCCCTTCTGTTGTATGTATTTTTCTTTTTCCCTTTTTATTTGTCTTATAGATGTTATGATGACTTTTGAAGACGTTACAAAGACCCCTTTGCCCCTGCTTTTGCATACGGGACGAGTTCTTTGATTTGGGGTCCATTGACAAACGTACCTCCGCAGACGCGGCAAGAGTTCGAGATACTCCTTCAAGTCGGGTGCGATGGAGCTCCGAGAAGCCCAGATTTTTGTTGCTAGGGAAGTAATTACTCGCGGGGGGATGATCTTGGAATGAATGTAGAGGGTTAATTGTGGAGACTCATTGATTCTATGCCGGTCTATGATTTTTGAAAGGTAAGAGATTCGATGATGTTATGGGGGGAGCAGGAATAAGATGAATGTTGAAGAAGTACGCCGTACAGAGGGATTTCATAGTAGAAAAGCGTTATTGCATCTAGAATGGCCCTAAGTATTAGGGATGGAGTACTGATTACAACACAGGTCTCACATTGTATCTCCCATTGTTACAACATGAATATTCGCAATAATAGATATAAACATGTCAAGCAAAATACTCTACTAATACAATAGTGATACAATATTATCAACAGCTGAACAAATAGTACAATGATTAATCACACTCCCTCAACCTTCTCCCCCGGCGCCAGCATCTTGATATAACAATGCTCACCCGTCTCCAATACCGTAATAGGATCATTAACCCGCAGCGTGAATTCTATCCCAAACAGTTAGCTTCATCCAAAATCCCAAAATAAAGCGACAAAGAAGATGATAATACCTCTAACAGCAGGAACACACTGCATCCCCAAACACGCATTCGTCAAATCTCCCGCATCAATCCGTCGGTATCTCTTTAACGTGCGATCCGGCTCCCTGGAATGTCGCACCCCAGTATCAGGATCTACATTGGGCAGTTTACACCGTATAGTGCGGCATGCTGTGTAGATTTCCACCCCATCCGCATCCTCAGAGGAACCACCAACAACTATCCTCTTCCACTCATCCTCCACGAACTTCCCCGGCCCCTGAACAATCACATTCGCCCTGAACCTTCTCACACTCAACTCGGGGATCTCATCGGCACAGTTGGCCGCAACATCCCTCACGCTCGCCATGTTGAGTAAATGGATTGGATACGCGTCTGCGAAGCCAGTCACGGGCTGGAAGCCTATCTTTTCTTTACGAGGAGCGTTGCGGTAGATTTCTCGTCTGTGGATGTGGCTTGCGCGGAAGAGGGAGAGTTGTCTCCGTTGGTGGGGTGGGAGGGTAGTATCGTATGTTAGGAGATCCTTTAGGGATTGTGGGAGGAGGTGGGAGTAGTTGTGTGCGAGGGGGATGTCTTTCCAGATTTTGACAGGGGTTAGGGGGAAATCAGTTAAAGAATGTGGTGGGGGATCGAGGGGGATGGTGAAGGATGATTGGGATGGGAGGATGTGTAGGGTTCTTAACAAGGTAACTAAGGGGTTGCGAGATGGTGGGAGGGGGTAGTAGACAAGTAAAACACCGTTGGAGAGTGTTTCTGGGTTTGTAGGAGAATATGTAGGTGAGGATTGATCTGGAATCCAGATCTCTGGACGGAGGAGGGCCAGCTGTCGGAAGTCACGGTCTCGGAGGGTGCGGGCTGTCCAGGTTCCATTATTCTCTTCTCGGTTGTTGGTTGAGGTTGATGTATTGGTGGTAGTAGGTTGTGGTGAAGGGAAAAACTCCGCAAAACAGAACAACCGATCATATTTCAACCCCGTCTCTATAACATCTGCTGCCTCGAGCTCCACTCCCCCGCAGCTCTTAATCGGGTACGTGAAGAGTGCTTTGATGCGCCATGCTGAGAGCCCGGTGTCGGGGTCTGTGGCGGTGCTGGGAACGCCGTGGGCGTATTTGGGTGAGTATTCATCGTGCAGGTTGGAGCGCTGGGAAGGAGAGAGACCCAGTCTGCGGCAGCCTTTTGGGGGCGGAGGTGTGGGGTTGAGGTAGGGGAGAAGGAGAATAAGGAAGAGGAGGATGGGAAGGATGATGGAGAGGAGGGTGGTTTGGGGGGATATTAGACCATATTGAAAGGTGGTGGTGATGCTAGGGAAGGAGTCTAGCATTGGTGTGGTAGATAGTGAGTTATGATAGTAAGTATTTGGTTCAGATAGGTGATTATAGTGCTGAATGAGTAGATGATAAAAATCGTTCCTGAAAATGGCATCGGCAGTGATTATCAGATTATCAGTCGGGCCGGTGTCGGAAGATGCCGATGGTGGGTCCGCGATGGGCTGGATTGAGAATGCAACAGGTTGCTGTTATCCTTGCGAGACATGTGGATTTCCCATTCCATCAATTACGAGTTAATGCCTGAATGTTGGTCAGATGTGTCATTACCCTTGCTTTCTACTCTTCCATCAGCATACCCCGGCTAGCCTAATTTTATTCACTTCTCGCGCCAGCAGCAATGCTGGAGCTCAGCACAGCAAGTAACAGATGTAATCACAGATTTCCGCGCAATGCCTGTTCCCTCTCAAAAGCTTCGAACAGACTCTTAAAGTTTCCAGCTCCAAACCCATCAAAATTCTCTCTCTGAATAATTTCCATGAAGACAGTAGGACAGTCACCCACGTGCTTCGTAAAGATCTGCAAAAGATATCCTCCTTCATCGAAGTCGATAAGAATATTATATTTCTGCAGAAGGGTGATGTCTTCGGCAATTTTGACGTTTTTCATAGCTAGTCGCTCACGCATGTTGACGTAATAGTTGCTAGGGACTGAAAGAAAGCTTACACCGCGTTGTGTAAGGCTTTCAACGGCTTCAATGATGTTGTTGGTTCGGAAAGCGATATGCTGACAGCCTGCTCCTCCGTAGTAGTCCACAAATCTAGAAAATGTATGAGCACTAATTATATCGTATGATTGATACTGTCCGGGGATGTTGCGACTCACTCTTCAATTTGAGATTTCTTCAAACCGGTGGCTGGCTCGTTCATCGGCATTTTGATCACACTGTCAGGAGATGCTACAACGACTGATCGCATGGCCGAATAGTCCGAACACATATCTTTGTCGTCCACAGACCAATACCGGTGGAAGTTTAAAGCACCTTCGTAACTAACACGGTGATGAGCAAGGGCTGTGGACGCGTCGAAATAACAGAAAAGAGAAAAGGGTAGAATGAAACTGCCTACTATTTGACAATCCCGTCAAGACCATCCCAAGGTTGGTTCCCAACGCAGTGATCAATTTCAATCAGATCCACCTTGGGAAGTAGCTCATTCAGAGCATTCATATCATTTATAGGTCTAAATCCGGGAAGGAAAACTCCTCGGTAATTTGACCGATTGATCAGAGTGTGAGCTGTATCGCCATAAGTCTTGATTGTCGCACAGAGAACTTCCCCGTCCTCTTCATCAGTGAGTAAAGTTGGTTTCTGAATAGAAACTGCCCCATTCTGGACTGCATGCTCCCACACGCCTCTGACATCGTCAACCTGAAAGGCAATATCCTTGACTCCGTCGCCGTGCTTGATCAAGTGCGCTTGAATCTCACTCAACAGACTGCGGTCCTTTTCGGACACATACTTGTCGGAGGGGATGTGTGGCCCAGTTATTGGGGCAGTCAGCATAAAGCGAGCGTTCCCGTTAGCAACAACATAGGAAGTCGTCAGGTGCGATCCGGTTTCTGGTCCGCTGTATGCAAATACCCGGAAGCCAAAGTGCGCGACGAAGTAGGTGGCTGCTTGACGGGCATTGCCAAGATACCAGGAGATATAGTCGAACCCTGTGTAGTTTGGATTGATGCTTTTAATCATAGCTAAGTTGGGCGGAACTTTAGATGGTTCGCCGTTGACAGCGGTGGGACGCATGCTGTGCAAATTGTGAGATCTAAGAATAATGACGGAGGAGATACTAAAGATGATGAAGCAATCTGACAGGAATACTGAAGCTCCACGATGCCTTGGGCTACTGGCCTGGCATACTGTTCCCGGACTAAATTTATAAGCCATCCTTGGAAATGTATTGCGGGCTATCTTTCGGAATACAGTGTAGATTGGAGAGATTTGCCATCTTACATCTCAGCTGATGCATCATGCATCATGCATGCTTGTGGGGAAGGGAAGAAGGGCTGAAAAAAAGCAAACACTGAAACTTCCTTGGCATTGTGTAATTGCAAGTTAGTATACTAATGATATGACGCTCGTCAATTTGCCACCAATTTTAGTTGCATGAAAGCGGCGCTCGCAAGACTTCCCATCTTGATCTGGCTATTGTATTTGTTTGAGTATCGATGCATTAGTATTGTACTTGAAAGATAAGAATGAAGGAGAGCACAAGGTACCGGTGAACCCGGGCCGAATTTCGTGCTGAAACACGACACCAACTGTATGAGTGACCGCCTTCTTGCTCTTGAAGCCACTGAAGCCTCTTCTCGAAGATCCTCGGAGCGCTCTCCCCTCGCGTCAGCAAGGGTGAGGAATAATGATTCAGGTCTCTTTAGATGAGAGGCTAGCTCGGAAAGGTAGAACATCATCTTTGAGTTCCACACTTTACTTGATACGGCACCGGTCAATTGACACGGTCAGATGAAGGTGTCAGGTGTAGCCGTGCCATTGTAGACTTCCTTTACCCCGATCGATATGCTAGCTTGTAAATGATAAGCAGTGTCGTACCGCATCACCCGCACACGGCATCGATTACAGTAGGTTAAAGCTAGTGGCGTGGCCCTCCTCGGGCCGTAGATCATCGATCGTAGCTGAACGTGTTGACACGTCATCGACGTGTTAGCGCTGCACCTCGAGTCACAATCCTGAAGAGCCGGGGTTTGGGAGGCGAGAAGCATGTGCGTTCGATTAATCATGTGTGGTGATACTGCTTCAACCGGAGGTTTCCTTGCAGCACGTGGCCCACATATTCTGGAAGCCAGTGGCAAGCAAAAGTCCTCGCACTATTTTATCTGATGGCCTGTAGCAGTTCGTTGCTTTTTCGGTGTCTCTCCACATCAGAGCAAGCCAAAGAACCGATTCCGGTTCCAGTTACTCTCAATGTCCTTGGGCTCTCTCTCATACGGAAGCCATTCATCTACCAAGACGTTGAAAGGCCGATAACAACCGCAAAGAAACAACAAGTCATGACCGAGTGCTACGATATCGTTATTGTAGGCGCCGGCCCTGTAGGGCTCATGCTCTCAGCATGCCTCTTGCGCTTAGGGCCTTACAAGATCAAGCACATTGACCAGCGGCCCGGGCCGACAGAGATTGGGCGCGCCGATGGAATTCAGGCACGGACTCTCGATGTGTTGCAGAATCTGGGACTGAAACGAGCCATCATGTCTTATAATCCAGGCCGAATCTACGAGGTTGCATTCTGGGATGCTTCCAAGGATGGGACCGGTATTCAACGCACGGGAACTTCGAAGAGTTATCCCGAGTACATTGACACACGATATCCATTTTCTACCATCTTACATCAAGGCCGGATTGAGAAGATATTCTTGGATGATTTGAAGGAGTGGGGACTCGAGATCGAGAGGTCCTGGACTATTGCAGGGTTTCGGAAAGACACTTGCGGAGAGCAATCCGATCACCCACTGGTCGTGGACCTCGTCAGTGTGGACGGGAGAGAAAGTTCGACTGTAAGAACAAAATACTTATTCGGTGCAGATGGAGCGCGAAGCCGGGTGAGAGATCTTCTTCGGGTGCCGATGTTGTCGAAAGATCCAACGATGCATGTGTGGAGTGTTATTGACGGGGTGGTCAAGAGCGACTTTCTGGACATTCAGGTACATATTCATCCTTCTTGCAATGTGGATACACGCATTTTGGCTCGTTGAAACCACCAACTAACAATGAAACTTACTAGATGAAAACGACAGTCCGCTCATCCAAAGGCTCCGCTATGATAATTCCTCAAGGAAATAACCGAGTTCGTATTTATGTCCAGGTCTTTCCCAAGAATGGACAAGAACCTGTCGCATTTGCGACAGTGCCAAAAATCCAGCAGGCGGCAAATGATATTCTTGCTCCGTATAAAGTGGAATGGGAGGCAGTGGATTGGCACTCCGCATACCGAATCGGACAAGGGTTTGCCTCAAGATACTCTCTCGATGAGCGAGTTTTTATCGGAGGGGACGCATGCCATACGCACAGTGTAAGCACTTACAAACATCCAGATGATAGCTGCAATGTTTAAATTAACAGCACTCCTCCCTGTAGCCCAAAGCTGGTCAGGGGATGAACTACGGTTTCCTAGATGCACACAATCTTGCGTGGAAACTGCACCTGGTCGAAGCTGGCTTTCTCCGCCACTCCATTTTGAAAACTTATGAGGAGGAACGGAAGCGTGCAGCAGCAAAGTTGATTGAGTTTGATGCGACATACGCGAACTTATTCAGCTCTTCACGACCCGCTGGCGAGAACAACGTTGCTCCGAGCTCTAAGTTCGTCCAGGTATTCAAGCAGAACTCACTCTTGACAAGTGGCTACGGCGTTGAGTATCCAGCGAACAGCTTGACTTGGCCTTCAACAACTTCTTCAACCAACAACACAACAGCTCTGCGTCTTGGTCACAGTTTGCCTACCGCAACCGTAACGAGAGTCATCGATGCCAATCCTGTCTACTTGGAACAGGAAATTCCCTTCAACGGCAGCTACCGGATTTATATCTTCGCAGGAAAGCCTGTACTCACCTTGAAGGCCATATTCGCTCTCGCTGAACATTTGCAGTCCAAGGGTAGCATCTTTCGCCGATATCAGCGAAAGGATCTTGATACCTCGTACGAAGGAAGACACAACCCCCACTCCCCGTTTTTCACCTTTTCGCTTGTTTTTCATGCACCTCGGTCAAAGATTGAAATTCAGGACTGCCTTCCGGACTATTTCGCCTGCTATAGGTACCAAGTTTACGCAGATGATCGTGAGTTGTCTCAGAGAGGCGAAGCTGCAGAGGAGAACGCTCACGTCAAGATGGGCTTCGATGTAAAAAAGGGTGGTATAGTCGTCGTTCGGCCCGACGGGTACGTTGGATGTATCCTGGAGCTCACTGATGGAGGAGAGAGTGCTACGGCTTTGGATATATATTTTGAGGCAATCGTGCCAGCAAGTGAGCATGATGCCGTGGCAGCAAGGCTGTAATGCTATACACAAAGTTGAAATGAGAGTTACATAAGAGATACTTTAAATAAGGAATCTACAAAGAGAACCTTTTAATCACCTATTCCATCAGAGACCAACATTGAAATAAGTAGTGCATATTTTATGTAGATAATGTATCATCATAAACATGAAGCTGACCTGAATAACTTTATGCTATGATATTTAAAATAAGAGTGGTACATGATAAGATCCTAACTAAAACATCATGATCTTATTCCTATGATTTGTGATACAAATAAGCCCAGCTGAATAAGAGCTAATAACTAAAGGTAATACCGGATTACAAAACCCCTCAGCATCAGCAATATATAGTCCGTTCTGATGCCTGCCAAGAGCATGAAAGTATTCATCGAATACTCTCCACTAAAACATATTCAAAAGCAAATACATCCACAGGCCGAGCTGAAAACGATCATCGGTTACCGACGGTAAATCAACCAGAAAAAGGTGAGAAGCCCGAAATGACCCCTTTGCATATGCAACAAAGTGGCAACATGCATCTCAAATGACGATCATCGCTGGTCACGCACTGCTTTCCAGTAAAGAGAATTGCTTTTTGATCTGTATGTGGCGATTAGATCGGCTACCAGACTCGGAGGGCTCGGCCGTTATGCATGACGCTAGATCGCTGGACGCTGATCGCCTGCCTCTAGTAATTTCTTACAATACAGTTATGCGGTGGTGGATAACAATGAATATCGAAAACACAACAGAATGCGAGATTTTACTGGTAGGCTTCAGCTTTGAATGAACAGCATGTGAATAAGTGGTTCATCTTCATGAAGAAAACGCAAAAGCCCTCTTCCTCATATCTCTCTCGGTGTGAGTGGGATTGTATTGAGGTTAATTGGCCACTATCTTTATTCTAATTGGATACAGAAGTGATCTTAGACTTAAAGCAGTCATGGAGGCCGAAACCACGACACTTCTCCTCCAGGGCTGCTTACATTACTCGAGTTGCGATTCCATCTACCGTCAATCTTCAATTAGGTAAAAGTGTACGTTGATGGGGGAGTCCATCGTGGCACTTATATACTGAAAGCACTCTGCTTAGGAGCGAAGGCAGTGCTAGTGGGCGGTCTTTTCTTTACTATCTTGCTTACGGGTAGAATGGGCCTAAGCATTTGATTGACAGTGAGTCGATTTCATACTCCGTAGGTTACATGGATAGTGTTGACTTTGGATTTAATTTGAAGTTCTACAAGCTGAGCTCGAGATGGCCATGAGGTTGGTTGGGATCACGGATCTTTCGCAGACAAACCGGGTCTTTGTTAATACGCAGGACCTTGGCCATTTAGTCATGCAAGATGTGGGGACTACTGATTCTCTTGGAGTGGCACGTGCAAAGATATAAGTTGAAGATTAGAATTAAATATAGAACTGCTAGTATCTATTATCTTTGATTCTCTGATGAAAACAAGCCAACCATTTTGAATACTTCATGGTGCAAGTTCTCGCAGGTTAAAGGGCCCTATCAGATAAATTTTATGATAACTACACTATGAAATGGCACCGTCCATCTGAGCCAATCCAGACAACTAAGCTAACCGATACTTAACTTGAATCTATGGCAACATCATCGTAAACACCTTCGTTCTCCGCCGATCGATCTCCTTGATAACCCCCTCGCCATTCTCAGCCCATTTCTCAAATACCTGTCCCACCAAATACTCAATCCTGTCCTCTTCCTCTTCACTCAAACTATCTTCAAAACTTTCTTTTACCGACGAAGCCTTTTCCCTCCAAACATTAAGCTGATCCTTATCGCCCTGAATTTCACATGTCCGAGCGACCGCTTCTATGGCCTCGAGAGCTGGTAAAGAATTCTCCTCCGTCAACATAGTCCACGTCTCCACAGCACGACGTTGCATAGCACTACCCTTCATCAATTTAGGGCCGCCCTGCGATATAAGAATACTAGCCAGAATAGCCGAGGCACGAACTGACTCTGGACTATTCTCGTCAGTACTATCGGTAATCGTCTTCAACGCCTGGCGTGAAAGTGCTTCTGCCGTCGTGTGATCTCCTAATCCCTCGTATGCCCGAGCAAGCCCAATATCCAGTTGAGCTATCATCATCCGCTCGGGCACGGTATCCTGTCGCACTCGTTGCAAGTAGCGGTCTTTGCACTCAAGACTAAGGACCAACGCATCCATAAAGTTGCCCTGTAAATTAAGCGTATCTCGGAGACGCAAAGAGGTCCACAGTGTACGCATGTCCATCGTCCCTAGCAACTGAGCTAAGATAGATTTCGTCTTCTCGTAAATATGCTGTGATTGTTGCCAGCATCCTGCTCTGCTCAATACCATGGCAACATCTTCAATAATAGATACTGTCCTGAGGAGAGAGGACACAGTGGCCTTCTCGATGTCCCAGGCATCTTCGTACTCCTTGCTCAAAATGTCAACCACAAGCGAGCCCGCCGAGCGATATCGCCCCATTTCCATATAGGCCAAAGCAAGGTTCGTGCGGCAGCGTGCCAAGATATCTTCACGAGGCTCTGCTTGCCTCTGCAGCTTCCCCGCCGCCTCATTAGCCATGCTTAAGGCGGCAGAGTATCGCCCTTGCTGAAGGGAAACTGATGAGCACCGGACCATTACAACCGATTCCAGCCATTTCATCTGGCTGCGCCCACGAAGTATGTTCAGCGCTTCCTGATACTGTTCTTCTGCTTCGGCAACCTTTCCAAGCACTCTATAGACAAAGCCAAGCGTCCGGAAGCCCGACTGGGCTACATATGGCAGGGTCTTAGCTCGTGGTCTGACCAGCCGCACAGCATCGCGTGCCATACGCTCTGCCACGCGAAGATATTCGCACCGGTCAATCCCGCAGTCCGCAAATCCATCTGCGATGTTTATCATGCGGTCAAGGTTGTCCCTGTGGTTCACATCCTCAGCCTCAAAAGGGTACTCAAGCTTAGTATACAGGTTTGGCATTGCCTCAGCATGCCGTCCTTGCTTGACGAGATTCAATCCGAGCTCGTACTGACTCAGACAAGCGGGTACACTCTCACGGCCTAGACGACGCTGGTTAATTTGTGCGACCTTTGTCCTAAGGGGCTGCGCCGCTAGGCACATATCCCATTCCTCATAAAACTCAGCCAGTTTCCTCATCATGACAACGGTCAGCTCCTGATCACCCGCCTGTCGGATGTAAGACTTCAGTAGCTGAACCAAGAGAGGCTCAGCTTCCGCATATCGTTTTAGGGTGACCAATGCTTGAGTCAATCCCGTGATCGTGTCGATTTGTAAGGGAGAACCTGCTGTCTGTGAATCTTGCATCAGTGCCAGAGCTTTGTGAAACACATCAACAGCAGCAGCTGGCCTGCCTAGATCCTGTAGGAGGCCCCCAGAGTGAACCATGGTCATAATTTCACCATTCTCCTGGTGTTCACCGCCGCCGGGATGCGCTTTCGAGATCTCTGCATTCAATTCCAAGGCTTCCTCCACTCTCCCTGATACTCGGTATACCCAGGACAAGTTAAGCTTGTCAGTTAGTGCAGGTGAGCTCATTGGCCCATAAGCCTGTTCGTATCTGGAAAGCGTCTCCTTCAGGACTGCTTCTGCTTCTGTATATAGACCCTCCCAAATGTAGGACATGGCAAGAAGGGATTTGGACGCGAGCACAAGAGGATGGTCAGAAGGGTATATCTCAAGACGGGTTTGCAGTGCCTGAAGGAAATAATCATGAACCCCAACTAGCGTCCCGGTTTCTATTCGAAGGAAGCCAAGGACTTCATATTTATACGCCTGCAGGGCCGGACTGGGATGAATCTCGTCAAGATATTCCAGTGCCTTACTTCCCAGCTCTTTTGCTTCCTTTGTTTCATTCTTCGCATACAAAGCCGCTGCAGCCTCTATCATAGCTTGGATAGTGCATTCCTGCTGCATGCCAAAAATCCACTCTCTTAATACGAAGGCCTGCATCGACCATCTGACCGCGTCATGGAGGCGCTGGGATGTGGAGCAAGTCCTCATCAGCTTCTGCATCAGAGCTGCAGCGCAATCACCACATGGGATGGTCTTAGGTGCATGGTCTTTAAGTTCCTTTTGGGAAATAAATGGCGGTGGGATATCTTCCCCACCAGTGCACTGTATTATATCGGACTGCAGAAGTGCAACTGCGTGTGGCATGCAGGCAACACAGCTATCCGCGACTCGCCATCCCAGTTCGTCAAAGCTTGGGAATTTCTTACTCACAATCTTGAGCGTCGTCGCTGTCCATTGCCCCAGTTGGTCATTTTGACCCAGCCATTTATGCATGGCTAGCCGCACTAATCGGTGCATGTCATATTTGGCGTCGGCTTTGGTCGTTCCCGCCTTGGACGCTCTGGGGGTAATCAATGAAAAAGCCTGCAATGTTCCCAAAGCCTTAACGAGGTCTGGCGAGAGCTTATCTGACTCGACAACGAGAAATATGGGAATCGCCTGTGACTCAAGAAGGGACATTCTTCTGAGTAATTCACCGGCAATAGGGAATGTGCGGTCGATGTATTCAAAGGAGATGAACCATGTCGTCGCGATTGGATTCTTGTTACTACCCTTATCCCGGATACCATCCTCGAACTCCTCGCTCAGCAGGTCCATCTTCCACTGTGGACTTTCACGATACATGTGCAGATACTCATTTGCATCAATACCATTATGCTGCATAAATGCCGCGGCCTGAACAATGGCGAGAGGGACACCTGAAAGCTCCTCAACTAAGTCTTTCGCAGCGTCCGGGTCTTGCTGGCTTTCCAACTTGCTGGCCAGAAGCTCTTGACCATGAGGAGTATCCAGACCGTCCAACAATACTAATCTGGATGGCGATCCGGCAAAGTCGAGTCCAACACGTTTGTCACGCGTCGTTAGCAGTATGGACCCGTTGCCAGAGCGTGGCAGCAGGTCCGCTAGGCGATCTGATCCATACCACACGCTGTGGTCGTCGGCATTGTCAAGTACAATGAGCCACCGCCTGCTCGCATCGCTTTCAAACCACTCGGTGACCATGTATGCACTGTCTCGATCGCTGGCTTTGTACCCGACAATAGAGACCTTTTGGGCGATTTTATCGTACGCTTGCAGAAATCGCGCCTTTGTCGACGCGTGTATCCAGAACACCGAAACGTCTGAGTTCTGGAAGTGAAGGGCATACTCGACGGCAATTCGGGTTTTTCTGTTCCGCTTCATTAGTCTTATTGCAGCATGATCCCCGATTTAAATGTTAGCTTACCCCATACCCCCAAGGCCCACAAGCGCGAAGCGACTTTCTGTGCTCAATTTGACTCGCATTGTTTCCATCACCTCATTTCGACCAACAAATCTGTCATCTCTACGAATGTCCATCATGAACACGGCCGTAGAGCTCCTGCAGCTGCCAGCAGCTGTATTGACAGTCGTACTCATGGCGTCTGTTGCCCAATGCTGTAAAAACGCTTTTGTGCACGAAGCCGCTGTGGCTGCTGCGTAATCCTGCCAAAGCTTGTTCTTGTGCGAATCTGCGTAGTCGCAGACGCCTTTGATGACGAGGCTGGGGAAGAAGCTGCAGACACCGGCGCCTTCCATTTCCAGACCAATGATTCCTTCGCGCTGGGCGAGTTCGTCACGGTGCTTACCAGACTTCATGACGGTACTGCCAGAGCCCATCCGACCCAGGTGAATAGCTAGCGAAGGCCCTGTTTTGGCTCGGTCTGAGCCTTCCGGGGTTTCCGAACATGTAACAGTCCTTTCCCTACGCGCCAGATTATGCTCGTCACACCCGAGCTCACTGCAGGAAGCTCTGATCGCATCGGCGCATACATTTTTGTCAGAGCACTCGCTACAGGTGGATGGATCACGGTGACGGTGAAGATATGATGGTTGGAAGAGCCGGTCCGACTCACCACCAGGATACTGGTACTTAGGCCGGTGCTGCAGCGTCTGAAGCCAGGTGCTCGCTTCTTCCTCGAGGCGTTGATGATGGTGGTCGGTTTCCAGCTTTCGCAGAATAGATTGGATAGATAAGGGAGGTACACCGCCTCCAGCCCCCTCAGTCTGGGCGTGCTTTGGCTCGAAGCCACTTGGATACTGTCGTCCAAAATCGTACTCCACCACTGCTTGGCTGAGGACCACGTCCCCAAGAAAGATATCCCGCTGTCTATGGGGATCCATTGGGATCCCACCGCAGATTCCTACGACCAAGGCAAGTTCAATGCTTGGAAAGCTGGTGCGCAGACCCATAGCTACCCCAGCCGCGCTAACCTTGCCCATATGCGGCATATGCGCGACCACAACATTGTGCGCGCCGATAACACCAGTAGTGTACGCATTGGGATCTCCTGAAGCTTTGCTGTACACTTCCTCGGTATCCTCCCAGTGATGGTCAAAAAGCGCGATCACTGCATCTGCTTCCCGGGGAAGAGCACAAATAATGGCGATCCTGAAGCCATGACGGTCGCGAGGAGGACGGGTCACCACAGTCATATCCTCTGCATGGGGAAGATGTTAGATGAGTTGCTGTATAGAAGGTTTTATCAATATTCTTTCGTCTGCAAGGGAGTAATGTGTGGGGATCATTGACAATAGATGCAGGGAAGCAGAATAGATCCATTGTTGATCGTATCGAGGGGTAGGCGAGGCTGAGTGATTTAGCGCACGAGGGTCCCACCACTCAATGAACTAAGCTGTCAGCCGAACGAGATCGGCGCTGAATCTTCTATAGCACCAATCAGAGCGACTAGATGTTTCGGCAGCACCTCAACAAATGTCTCATCGGATTATGAGCGAATAGGAGTGAAGGAGCCAATAGAAGTAGCGGGTAGCTGGTCACAGTCCATGAATTTGTATGGCGGTTCAATCGTAAGCGATCTACTCCATAGTAGGTCCACAATCCCCTGAGTGGCGATTGTTATATACTCCCCACCCCATTCCTTGCACTGCAATACTTACCATTTCAACGTTATCGGCAATACAGAGTAAGTTGTGACGCCATTTCCGACATCAGGCTCTTGGCTGCAACACAAGTGCGTCGGTCTCGTCTTATTCAAGAATCATCAGCTAGTCTCACATAGGATCGTCCAGTTGAAAAATTGCTCAAGGGAAATGCGGAGTCAATAGTCAAGTCAGCCCATAAGTCGCCATGGGGCTTCTGAAGGTGCCTTCGATCAATCTCGCTGGATCACGAGAAGGGTGTGTGGTTTTCGGTATTGAATCTGTCTGATGATCAGAAGAGGCGTTAGCATAATATGGAAATGGAGGTACAATATCACTCTGTAGAAATAGGATATTCGTTATGCAGGTTATCGGGCCGAGGCCCTTTTAGTTTCTCTGCTTGTTCACCTCTACTTCGTGTAGAGTGACGGATTATCTAGCGTAATGCAGAAGATATTGTGAAGTAGGATGGTTGTGAGGAGGAAGCGACAGCAAGGAACTTGTAGTATAGTTTGTCCCGCAAGTCACCTGCCTTGAACATAGCCAAATATGACAGGCGCGAAATAAGTATTTTGATGGCAAATGTGACTACCAGCAATATATCACAGCTTTCTCTACCATCAACAATTCAATGAAACTTAGCCTGACCAACAACTCCCTCTGCACACCACAAATTAATACATCGCCCACCCCCCACTTGCACAAATAACCTGCCCAGTAACCCACGAAGCATCCCTCCCCGCCAACCAAGCCACAACACTACCAATTTCCCCCACGGACCCCAACCTCTGCTCCACCGGCGTGGTAGCCTTCTGCGCCTCCACAATCTCCTTCGGAATCCTATCCAGCAGGTCACTCGGCACCGGCCCCGGCGCCACAGCGTTAACCGTTGTCCCATTTCCACCCAACTCCGCCGCCCAAGCGCGCGTGAATCCCTCAATCGCCGCCTTGGACGCAATATACAGACTTATCCCCTTGAAACCGTACCGCGCACCAACCGAACTCAAATTGATTATCCGGCCATGACCCTCAGGTGGGAGATACGGCAGCACGGCCTGCGTCATGAGCATGGTACCACGGACGTTGAGGTTGAAGACTTTGTCGTAGTCTTCTATGGTGGTTTCAGTAAGGTGGTTGACGATTTCGATGCCAGCGTTGTTGACTAGAATGTCGATTTTGAGGGGAGTTGGGGTGGTTTGGGTTTTGAGTTGGGAGATTAGATCCGAGGCGCCGGTGGGTGTGGAGAGGTCGGCTTGGATGGTCCATGTTCTAGGAGCGTGGGGAAGTTGGGTGATTTTTGTGCGGAGGTCGGTTATGGCTTGGGCGCTGGTGGGAGAGACGTAGGTCATGCAGACCTAGGATGCTTTAGCAATTTCTTGGAAAAGATGAGATTGCGAAGTATATATAATGGCTTACATTTGCGCCGCGACGTGCAAGTTCCCATGCGATGCTGGCTCCGATGCCGCGGGATGCGCCCGTGACAATGGCGAGCTTATTGTGAAGTGGGAGGGTAAATTCGGACGTAGAGGAATCCATGTTTTACGAGGGGAGGAAGGAGGTTTTATGAAATAGTCAGTCATGAGTTGTTAAATCAATTGACCTTGTGTCGTTAAGGCATATATAGTAGGACATTCAATTTATATCAGACAACGGCTTACGCTGTTCCGTGATGTCATTCCTCGGGTATAGGACATAAGTCAGTAAACCCGAAGCCACAATCCCATAGACTCATCCATTATGCATGAGCCAAGCGGGTGCTATCGATTAGGCTTACTGCAGCGGTTGAGCTATGTCAAGGTGGATCTAGGGAGACGATCAGTTTATAATAGTATTGTCTTTCCGCGATGCACAGTAGCGTTGCTGTCCCCCTCCATTACGTGAGCTAGCATGGCAATACTAGATCGAAGTTAAGACGAGAAGGCGAGGAGAGACGTAAGCACCAAATAGGTCTACAGCGTACAGAATCCCAAGTGTCTAGTTCACGTGGGCGCTGGAGGAGTTTCAGGTCGTCAATTGCATTGCTAGTCACATCCAATACGAACAAAACTTCAAGCCAATGCAGAACCAACATATAATGTCGAGCTAATCACATAGAGTCATTGATTCATTCGTGTCCTCTGGTCGTAACAGACCCCAGACCGACAGGCACACGTCATCGTCGTAAGCATTTCCGTGTCGCGATAGGGAATCCTTCCTCAGCATTTACAGAATGTCGCAGGTTCCAGACACCTGTGTCTGTGGGGGACTGACAGGAACAGTCACCTCACCAACTACCACAGTGCTGCTGCCATCAATTCCCTGGAAAGTGCAGAATCCGCCTCCGACTGAGGAAATCTTGGTAATTGACAGTTGGTTGGCTGTTAATAAGGATGTTAGTGACCCTCATTCAAATCAAGCAAATACGATTATGTAGATTAAAGACATACTGATTGCATGGGTGCTGTCGTCAGCTGGGAAGTTTTGAGAGAATGAGGAACCGTCGGCACCCCAGAAGGTGATGGCGACTTCGAAGGCTGAGTTATCGGTGGGAGCAGCGCTGGCCAGAGCAGCAAAGGTAGAGCAGGCCGCAGTGATAAAGGTGGTCTTCATTTTGATGAAATGATTTCAATGATTTGGTATGAGATGTTTTTTGAGAGGCTTCTTGTCAATGTGATGATGAGAAGATGCTGGTTAGAAGGATGTGATTTCTTCTCGAGTGATAGGGAGAGAAGGGGGAATTTATATGTTCTGAGTCGCTCTTGCTCGTTCGATGCACTGTCACACCGCTTAATTCCATAGATTGACTCCCTCTCTAGATGTACTCGAGGTTTCCCAATCGGGTATGCCAAAAATAGGCATCTACAGGTCTGATGCATTGATGTCATAGGACCGGGTGCCATGGAAAGATCGCCGCTGTCAGGCAAGCCACCCGTAATCTACTATTGAACCCACCACGATGGCCGTAGCGAGCAACGACTGGCTAGACAGCAAGACATGCTCGAGAATATTGTTACTTAATTAGTCTGGGTTCAGATCGTGTCTGAGTCAGATTAGCCCCGATCGGCACTATACGAGCCGCGGGATTTTCCGCAAACTCCGATTAGTGACTCGGCTTGACCGTGTCGACAGGACATATGAGACATAGCCTCGTACTTGCGCCAAGTAGGACATATTCTCATAGGTGGGGGAATAAGATTTGCGACATGTCTCTCAGAAAGGGGGCTTAGCTTGACGACTTAAAAAGAGCATAGTACATTGGGCATGACTAATGTGGACATTGCGAACATTGTAGCGGACATCATTCGATGGCATACTCGAGGTGTATATGCCAGCAGAGCTAAAGGATGGACAGTAGTGAGGCTGATCGAGAAGATGTTGTGGGCGCACATGATTTGCTTCATAAGCGTCCAAGTAAGGAGGCACTCTTTGCGATTATGGAGAACGATGCGTTACACAACAAGCATCCAAGCCTGCACTCAGTTCAGCGATGCGACCTCGAACACCATGTTGCTCACCACAGGGGATGGATGTGCGGCGAAATAGGGATACTTTGATGGCATTCAATATGTGCTTATTGCCCAGGGAGCTCTACTCTCTGGCACAAACAAGAGAAGGAGAGCTGGCTTCAGACATCACCTCTAGCCAAGCGGACTATCAGAACCGGTCACGATGACACATGTCTTGATGGTTTTTCTTAGCACACCTCCATTCCACAAATGTCTTTGGTTCCTAACCTTCCGGAACTGACTTACTGACCAACAAATGTGCTTGGACAAGCACACAGTTTCCTCTGTGACAGCGTTTAAAGCAGAGGCGTTGCGTGTATTGAGCTCATACGAGCTTCCATCATAGCCAAGGATCGAGGTGAGATCAACCCTCTTTTGGCCTAATAGATGCTTTTCATTAATGTCATTCGTGGCGGATGTTTTTTCCACGCGAGGGAAGTACATATGCCAGAAAGCTGAGCAGTTAAGTCTGTTCTCCATTCGGTTGCTGTTTCATCTCCGGAGAGAAATGTCGGAAATACAATAATTCAGATCCAAATGAGTTGGCATATGCAGTCTGACGTGTTCTTTTCCCATTTAGCATTGGTTGAATTTTCCGGGTTAGGCAAGGTTTGAGCTAAGATCTGCACCAGTGGTCCTGACATCGGCTCGGAAGTTTCAGCCTTATTAGATGTTGTCAATATTTCTACGTTGAGGTGGGCGTCCAGCGAATAACCACGCGGAGATCGATAAACGTGATGTATGATCAGTTGCTTCTTAACGGTTTGGGGAACACTGGAGGTGCCATTATATAGTGAGGAGAGATAGGATAAGTTAGATAACGAATTGTCAACGGAGCAAGTTCGAAGAAGTCCAGAACGGCGTTCCATTGCGGGGAAACTGGACAACTCTTAGGTCACGAGACCACCTCTCTATCTCAAGCATAACTTGTCCATAAGTCCCTTCAACTTGCGGACTTGACCCCATCCAGTGAGAGTTTATCTGAGATAGCTATGGGCTTTATCCCATCAATACTAGCTGGAAGCGTGGATTGAAGGTCGCAACAGTCAAGGAGGCGTAGAAGCAGATCAAGCAATGAGGATATCAGCATCGCTTGGAAGAACTGTACTGTCAGACACTACCAATCAGCAAGCCATTAATAGTCATTCATCATCATTCGATAACCAACCATAATTGCCCGAATCTTCATCACACGACATATCCACGACTTTTACCCACAGTTCTTTTCCCGTTGGCCTTATTTAACATCGCAGCAAACCTAGCCTCCGCTTCGATACCATTGATGCTTTCAACAAGCTTGATATAGCCTTCATCATCCAACGCAAAGAGAGCTTCCTTAACCCAAACGCGACAAGTCATAGCCTCATGGAAGCGCGTCGAATACTGGATAGGGATCTGCGACAGGCGGGTCTCCAACGGGCCGTGCAGTGCGGGGTGCAGATCTCCCACCTTCAACGCCAAAAGGTATCGCCTGGAAGTGATGACCTTTTGGTCCGACTTGACTTCATAACTGTAAACATTCGGATTTGGGAAGTTGATGAGATTAAAAATGGTGCCGTCAGTCGGAGATTTGGCAAGGTAGAGACCCCAGTGAAACGTCGAGCTGGACTCTCGATCTGCTAGGAGGAGGTAGAGACCGTTGGGCTCTAACTGCAGGGCCATGTGGTGATACTCGTGGAACGTTTTCAAAGGATGTATAGGGTTCTCGAATCCTTGGATGCGACCCAGTAGCAGATGTATAGGCAGTGGGTACTGTACCCCTCATGTTCAGGGCGTTCTTTAAGCAGCTGAGGCGGATGCTGCGCCACATTTGCAAGGATATGTGGCGGGCAAGTGAGTAAAATGTGGATGTGGTAATCCTAAGCGACAGTTGTGGGATTTTATATTTATAGCGGAAAAGCCGGCGTTAGTAGTCTCTACTAAAGATTATCGACTCGGGTCTAAGTACATAGCGTGTCCGAGGTTACGTCGTCAATGGATTAGCTTCACTCAAGTCCAGGTCCTCTTTAACAGCTAAAGAGAAGAATGTAACTGAACATCACATGATGACAGGAAGATAGCTTACAATGAAAACTCAAGCACATCCAGCGCGGCACTTGCCAGCGACGTATCACTGCATCTTAAAAAGGAAGATGATGACCGACCCCCTGCCTGGCTACTGTTATGCCAAGACCCTTCAGACCGTGCGGGTTTGATTTCACACTAAGCCAATCTGTGAACCCCTATTCCGCTTCGCGCAGAGATTGGATGTGACTAGGTTTGGGCAGACATTAGCGGGGGCACGAATGTATTCCAGACTGTCGTTATTGAGAAAGTGCGCGACTATGCGGTCGGTTACGAGGATGAGTTGCCGCAAGGCAATAGTGTGGCAGTCGTTGCACTATGCTAGATGGCAGTACTGGCTGAGTGGCTCTGGCTTCGACATCCGCCATCCGAGCTGGTCCCAGAAACATTATATAAACCACTTATTTATCCTCATTACAGGTTTCGACATGAGCTGATTTGACGACCCTCTTTTTCCGTATGCATATCACGACGAAGCTAACGTCAACGACTGATACGCCGCCAGTCCCCTGGTTCTGAGCAAGACCTCGACTATTTCAATAAGCGATGCTTGCAAAGCTTATATATCCTTATCTGTGGCTCGGTTCTTGTTTCTGTTCAGCTGCGACAGAGGGCTGAAGATCATTGCAGGCCATTACCGGAACCTGACATAGCCAGCCAATGACTCGAACCACCAGATGCATCCGGGCTGAAGAATATAATCTTCCTTTTGGATGAAGTTTTGATGGAAGTTACAGACCAAACCAGAGTAAGATAACAGTAAAGGAGGCGATTCAATCCTATCGTGGCGACGTCCCGAACATCCGAGCTTCCGAGCCTGCGGTGAACCGTGCTTCCCATTCCAGAAGAAAATTGAACTAACGTTATTTTAGTATTATCGGGAAACTGTCCTCACGTTTTATAAATAGAATAGCGGGATGGGGCCACGTGTGTGTCTGTTTGTCAGCTCTTGAATTACCCGTGATCATCACGCTTCCGAATGGACATGCCGCGAACAATGCGGTAACCATCCAAGCGAGGGGCATGCGAAAGAGGTGCCTGCACCTGTCCAACCGTCCAGTTCTCTGAGCCTTACTACTTCCACAATGCCTAATGTGGACTGCTTGGATGATTCATTGTACGCCTCGGGTGGGAAGGGTTCCATGCGGTATCTCTTCCTTCATGGAGGTCATTCCCAATTACCCCTTGGTGACAATGTCTCGGTGGAGGCCAAGGTTCTGGTACAAAATACTCACGGAGAGATGTAAGCCGAGCATTTTGTATCTCGAAAATATTTTATTCTTATATTAGACATGTCTGTGGGCCTGAATACTGATGCCTTGTTAGTATTTTCGACGACAGCCCAGATCAACCCACCTCACAGTACCAGTTCCTTAATCGCAGCTTGAAATCCGTCAATGGAAAGGAAGATGCGTACATACCAAAGCAGGTCTTCGTCGAGAAGATGTTGATCAATGTTTCTATCCCCACATTACTGCTCGCTGAGATTCCACGGTAGTACTCCATTCCAACACTGAAATCCCCGTCGGAAAGAGTATAACTGACAAATTACAGGGATCAGGCAGAGATGTCAAGCGGTGAAGATGTATCTTATGTGTACGTTCACCTAACTCTCCTGGCTCTTCCATCCACCATCGTGTCTATATGTACTGTCGAGTCTACTATTATTTCCCGTCTCTAATTCCGTGCAATTAGCACCCTACTGATTCTCGGCCGAACCGGTGTCGACCAAGCGTCCTTTCAAGACTATGAATACCTCAAATCCATGCTCCATCTATTCGTTCCCCGATTTGGACGGGCCATATCCCGCATGAGCGACGCGTACCTCCCCGGGGACGCACTCAATTTGTCACGTGAGGTTGCCAGTTTGATGATGGTTCCGTCTGCAGATACCAATAATCTCCGCACGTTCCTGGGCATGTATGCGAAGCGTTACATGATTAAATCGTCTAATGAGGTAGAGGTACTGGAGCGGTGTTTGTTGCATATGTTAAAGATGCCTTTCGAGCTGAGCTCGGCAATACGGTATGGACTTATTTTACACTGAGCTTGTCACTTCAGCGTGCTGGTGGGGTTAGTGGTATTTTGATACATGGCCACTACTTCGAATGTATTTCATGGAAATATGATACAGCGCAGAGCGTTGTTCTCTTTCCTTTTTGGTTCTGAATGGTATGTTATGTGTCGGGATATACTTAGGTGTTATAGTCGCTGTTATTACACTAACTGCTGCTATACTAGTACTTATGCATATGAAAAAGTTATACTATATAGTGTGTTACAAAAGGAAGCAATATTATCATATCGCAGCTCGATCAAAAGTATACCCAGATGTTTTACTATTCAAGACCTTCCCAGCCATAAATACGTTCGGGATCCCACAACGTGTGTAAAGCGAACGGAATATCTGTGGATACGATGACTTCGAGGCGTAAGATAAGATACCAGCTCCGAAGCAGGCTCTTCGACTGCAGCGGCAACGAATTTAATGGAGACCTGCGATTCTCACTTCCTCGGTCTTCTTTTCCAGCCAGTCTGGTACTTTGCTTCATGTAGACGTGGAAATACATGGGCTTCCGTGTTGAACACCACATCGGTCAATGGGAGAAAGTCATTTGGTGAGAAGAGAAGATAGAGATATTTCAAGGTTTCGGCCTGGTAGATGTCAGCTTCTACTACGCATGCCCGTGATAGTTCTTAGCATACCAGCCAGAAGCTTTCCATATTATCCCGTCGTTTTGGTGGAGCTATTGTGACATCACTTAGAGATGTGTATCCTTCCCCGTCTTTAACTCGCGTGTGCCTTTGAAATGCCTTGAAAATCTCCCATCCCCATTGTCGATATATCGGGTCTTTCGTGACACGGTACATTAGGAAGAGGCTTTCCACAGTCTCCGGACGTTGCAAGTTATCGGCATCTATCAGTCGGATGTTAATGTCCTTGATCCAGGACTTTAAGTCGTCTCTGCTTGAGGCTCGAGGCGCATTGGTAGATGGTTCAAGGTTGGCATCTTCTGCCTCAAACCACACAATTTCCGGAGCCAGCCCAGTCTCCGTTACTGCGTACTGTGCCCAGCATGTCTTTGTCAGCTCCCTTGCCAGACGCATCTGCTCCTCCTTTTGAGCGTTCCAGCGTCCCGTTCTGCGGGCCTCCGCTTCCGTCAGTCCTTCCGTAGCCCCAATGGCAATGGATCCTGGTAGGAAGCAAACAAGATGGTCCATCTTTGGGGAAAGGCGGCTACCAACGCCGCCTGGAAGTTCAGCAATGTATTGGAGGTTTGAGTACTTGGTGGAGGTAACAAGATTCTTCTGAATCCCGGTCAGCGCCTCTTCCCACATCTCCCCGTAGATTGATTCGTTAGTCTGTAAGTATTGCTTCACCAAGTATTCTGTAGCTATATGAGCCAAGATCTACGATATGAATTGGCCATGCAGACATACCATAGTACGAATCCCCACGACTTCCGAGACGGATGGTTTTATGCCGAAACCTCCCAGTGTCCGGGTGCACATATATGGGGACAAGACCATCTTTCGCGCCGTTGCAATCCAACACTTCCATCACCCTTTCAGCTTTATGCCAATGAATATCATCACCTGTGATAACGGATAGATACTTCATCTCCAACTGCACGGTAGCTGCTTCAGCCGTAGATGAAGCTCCGCCATCAGCATGCGAGCGGATACCTTCACGTTTTGCTAGGTTGACGCTAGCATAAGGAATCCCTGACCCTGAATCATATGCTGTCAGCAGTCTGTCTGCTAGGTCCACTGCTTTGGACAGGTAAATATGGTCCCGCTCGGAGGAAGCGTCTGGGAGCTGAGTGGATAGGTAATGCGCCGACAGCAGCCCTCCGAGCATACGTATCGTGGTCTCGAATGTGTTCACGTCTTGGTCTTGATCATATGTCAAATTTTTCTCAAGCCATTGTCGGGCATCTGATAAGCGGGTTGTGAGATTCATGATCATAAGAGTGTCTAAGCTGTCTACTATTATCCATCCCAAGCCATTGGGGCTCATTTGAGAGCCCCTTTTAGATAACGGATGGAATCGGTCTTGTCCTGCTCGAAGGATTATTTGGATGTCATTCTAGATCGCTGCGATGTCACTCAGCACTCACCCCAGGCATACTTTGCATATGCATCCCAGCTAGTAATGAAGGCTGTTCGAACCTCCTCTCTGTGTTTTACCCAATAGGTGTCGTTGTGAACTGAAGGAGAAGGTTCTAATAGAGTATCGAAGTTCAAGAGGTGGAAGCACCAGCCCACGATTAAGGCCAATATAGCAATAAGAATTGCTGGGAGACTTGGGTGGGATGCAAACCAATGGCGCCAAGTGCCGGCTCTCGGGCTTGTCCTATACGGTCGGCGCTTATGCCCGCGACTGCCTGTGTCACTACCAGCCATGTAATCAGTAGGGATGAGGGTCGCGAGCTGAAAACGGATCAAAGTCAGCGAAAAATGTTTTGGTATTTCATCGAAAAAAATTAAATCACCTTCAAATCCCCTTTGCAGCGAGTATTGAAGATGCGGCGCGCACCTACACGTGCCGGCGACTACAGGACCGCTCTGATTTGCGAGCAGCCGCTATAATCCCCACTACATTTCCCCAACAGCTCGGTCCTCTTCTTTGCGAAGACATGCGAAGCTGATGCTGCTGTTTTGTGGGACTGAGTCTCATGTTGGTCTACACCGAAAAGCTTTCGGTGCACATAATTAAAGTAACAGAGTCTCGCCGCAGTGCCCCCAGCTCGAGAGCTCTTTCAGGTTGTAGCATGTCTGGGCATGAGATAAGAGATAAAAGGAGCTCCAAGTTCTATTATAATGATCTGCCCCTTCGCTGAGCTTTACCAAGATCACAGAGTTACTTCTATCGTCGTATAATAAGCTTTGAATTCCATGTCTGCTATGGATACCACTTGAGCCTTACCCACTGCAAAGGCAGCGACTGTATAGGAAAGTGTAGGATGAGACAGCAAGGAGGAGAGAGCAAAGGGTAGCTAGGTTTCACATAATGGCCCTCAAAGTGGGTGCTCTACATCAGGCGATCAGGCGAGACCAACAAATGAGACTGTTGTATTGGTGAGAAGGTGCCATATGCGTCTGCTAAGCCTGTAGATCACTGTCCATCATATGTGAATACGGACAACACAGGTAGGCAGAGAAATTAGAAGGGAAGGTGTCCGCAAGTCGGAAGTTCCGAACCGCGATGATTAGTATTGAGGGCGCGATAAGGCCATTGGAAGCGGCGCTCGGCCCTGAGGCACAATCCACATGAGAGTAAGCGCCCATGTGTGTTGTTCCTGCGGGATTATCTACCCTCGGGTAAGAGACAAAGTGGATGAGATGCAGGTGCTTACTTCCTGAGAGAGCGCCTTATCCGGCACGGCCCTCGACAATCCTCCATTGCACCCCTCAGCCACTCAGTGATCGGCATTACTCGCTCACCCGACCCCAGCGCATCATTGTCCAGGCCCGAGAAACTAAATATAAGACCGACAGGGGTCTAATGGGCCGTCAACGAGGGGTAATCGCACGATATCACACAAAGTGAGACATGCGATATGCAACCTCAATGCACCACCCATGTCCAAGCCACGATTCATATGCCCGTTTGCTACGGATTCAACCGCCGGCGAATATATCATACGCACATGGTGCTGGTAACGGTTTCAGATGCTCCCGACTATTGTGATCGAACGTGAGCTGAAACAATTAGTTCCAGCCTGCTGGGTATGCCTTGTAGGCGCCGTCGCATACCCGGCTAGTAAGTCAGCGGGCGTCGAACTCCCAGTGAAGCAATTGTGATCGGCGGTTCGTTTCGGCCGGTGCTATTTGCCAGGTGGGGGAGTTCTCCTGCCGCTATCATGGTTCTCTCCACGCACTCCTTTGGTTTCCACGCACCTACAGGTCGCCTCAACTTCTAGTTCCAGGTCTCCCATTTCGTCCCAGTATAATGATCTCTAAGTGAGCGAATAGTAGTACTTTGCCCCGTGAGTGAGTTGAATATGTTGATCAACTACACAGCGCTAACAGTGCATTACATAACTGGAGTTATCTGAAATTTATTTCCCCGTGTCTGTCTTTTTGGGGACCCTGCATGAAAACCTCAATTCTGATAAGTTGCACTGTGCCCATTTGTGAGAATGTAGTATTCTGAATGTTTCTTTTGCCGATTATAATAAACACTCGCTGGAGTGTCCCTGGCCCATGTTCATCTCCACGTAGCGTTTCTGCAAGTAAAACGGCCTAGCGACTTAACACAAAGCTTGACGAGGATCAGTAACGCAAGATTATATGCAGCTATATTACTAATGGAGCTGGGGGTAAATAAGAGTTTTCTTGATATTAATAACCACTGTTTAAATGAATACACTGTGAAGCACTTGTTTGGTAGTTCCAGAAGTACTGCCAGCATGTGTCTTCTGCGCTATTGAGGTAAATAAGAGATGGAGGTATAAAATGGTCTCCAATGAGGATAGTATATACAGTGTACCTGAAACAAGAGCGTCAAATCATGATTATAAACAGCATTTAAATGCCCTGCAACCCCGCAATGTGTTAAACAGACAGAAATGCTTCTAGAACAACTCAACAGACCAGCCGATGAAACAAGAACTGGGGGTATATAGTATTCGCCGATCCACCGCCCTCTAAGCAACAAGTTCATGGATATTTGTATGATTTCCGCCGCCAGGACTCGTAGCCAACTCCGCCGGAGCCATCTGTCTGAATTTCCCTGTATTAACGAGCTCGCCTCCATAATAATATGGATACTGGGCATCCACAATAGGTGCTTGCTTTCTCCTCATTTTGTAGTGCCGCAAGATCAGGAAAACGATACCAATAATGAGACTGAGGGCACCAACGCCCACTCCCACCCCAATTCCAACTTCAGCACCGCTAGTTAAACCACTGGAGCTGTTATTCGTCGCAGAGGAGCTTGTGGAGGTAGCCGGAACAGTCGAAGATGCGACAGAAGTTGTTGAGGCGGGTTCGGCGACCGTGGTAGTTGGCGTAGTGGAGGTCGAGGATGTTGCCGAGGCCGTAACGAAAAGACTGGAATCAGAAGACTGCAGCTCTATCTTGATGGGTTGAGCCCACATTGTGATGGGCCCGGTGACTTGTGTACTTATATCGCTTTGTCGAACAGTCACTATTGTCGAACTTGTTGATGGAAACATGCTATAACAGCCGGCAAATGTCGCAAGCCCCCATTCTTGAGGCGTTGTGAAACTGACCCAATCGAAGTTTCTAGAGAGTACAAATCAGCTGCCAGTGGCTCTAAGGTCTACTAAGGACTTTTAACACGTTAGAACTTACGAAAGGCAGCAAAATGCAGTCGTTGTAGACTGTGCTATAACCATATCTGCGGATGTGTATCCCATGGGACACCACCCAGGGCTATAAACATGAGCGGTTATGAGCTGTCTCCCAGCGTGGGAATATCCGGAAGGGAAACATGTTGGATCGGCTGCGACGCAATTTTGCATCAGCAGACCGTTTGATACTTGATTTTGGGAATATGGTTCGTAAGTCCAAGAGCTCGAGCAGTCCGCTGGCGGTGTAAAAATTGTTGTCATGGCCAATGTCGTTATGGTCTCTGTGCTACTGGAGCTGCTCGTCACAACGATTGTTGTAGTGGACGCCATGATGGAACAGCAGCAGTGTCACGATTGCTTTTCTGAATGTGGCATGTATAAAGTATCGTGATCACAGAAGGGTAGGTATCTTTGCTGCTCGCATATTCAGGGTCGTTGGAGAGGCTGGCGCCCGGATTATAGTAGGAGAAGGACTTTGGGGGCTTTGGGGTGTCTGCCTTAACGAAGGGTGGAATCTTAGCTCCGATGGGAAAAGGCGAGGAAACGGCGCGAATTCAGCCCATGGGACAATAGAAAAGCCCAATCTAGTAGGCCGTCACATATGCATCGTAGCGCCCATATCCCTGTTTGGGCAAGCGCCAATACTGTCCCGCGGGCAAATTGGAGGGGCTGAAGCGTCCAGAACGCTAAATTGTCGGTTTATCACAGCTGCCATTCACCCGCACCGGTTTGGACCCGTTGTAGTGCTAAGACCAAGCTAAAAACAGTACCCTGGTCTAGGGGTGGGCTTCGGACAGAAATGAGTGGCACTTAATTTCGCGAGAGGGGTAGAAAAACCAAGTTATGGGTGTACTCTGTATGGTGATCGATAGGCTAGCTGCATTGGTTACAGGCTGTAACTAGATAGTAAGAGCAGACGAAGCTACAACTGCAAACCGTGTCTGTTGGGACATACTGTTAGGTTGGGACGTTGTCATGACTATTTACTAACATCACGAGGAACGCTGAGGCAGTATTAAAAAAGCTTGTGGATAATGAAGGTGGATACAAATACCCCAGGTCCATACCGAGGCGATTTCAAGCATGGACTGGCGGCTATACCAGATAGAATGATTCCGATGTCGTCCCAAACCAAATAGCGTTCTTCGTCTAGGTCTCACCACAAACTTCCGTTGCAATCCGGAGCGGCAACACACTTTCATAAGAGCATAGCTGTGCTCTACATGACAATGTGCCTTTTTCCAACTTTTTTCGTCTGTAGTGGCTGTGTTTCAAGAGGTTGGGGGGCATTACTTCCAGCAAGATCGTGTTATAAAATAATCCAGACTCCGACCTTCATAGACTGTGAGGGGAAACAGAAGCCCTCTTGAGTTAGCTCTTGCTCGTTGTGAGAAAGAAGACCACAATGCACACAAACAGCGTGGCTATTCCTACGATCTACCTACGGCAGATGAAACGGATGGCTCTGCTATTGTTGGTTCTGCGGCTCCTGCCCAACCCCTCTCGGATCGAGGGATTAACTGTCTCTCGTTACTCATTTTCTCACCTAGTGTCAGGGACGGTGATAAGTACTTCAGTACTAATCAAGGACGGTGTAGTGCGAGGGGCTTGGCTAGTATCTGATAAACCTATGGGTCCCATTAAAGCCTTTAGCGAGACTGTGCCTTGTCCATGCTCCCATCAGACTGACGGTTAGTGCCCCGTCGTGCTACCCCATGTAGTGCACGTGCCTCGATCTCATGCATAGCCGTAGCACCAAGAACCGCTGGGAAATTGGAAAAGTAAATTCCCATCTATTGCTGGTGATTCTATTCCGTCTTCAGGAAATCCGCTATATTCGATATATTGTAGCTCTCATCCTTGGTATGGTGGATGATGTGCACATTGAAACACCTCCATCGCTGTAGGCCTATCCCAAGGTGCGTAGCCTCTGACGGTCACCACCCTTGCAACTACTACCACTTACCATTTAATACCGTCTCACTCATTTAAGGGGTATGCCACACACATAGAGCCTGATTGGTCAACAATGACCTAGCCGCCCGGCTAAAAATGCGCGCTACTAGTATTGCCCAACTAGGTAGGTACTTGCCGATCTCTACTAGGTGATTAGTGACTCTACTAGTATGTATAGTACGCTGGATGACCCAGTTATCTTACAGTTAGCTGTATGTTGGGTACAGTTTCCACTAATTACCCGTTTCAACTGGTGATCCGTAGTACGGAATTCTAACAGTAAGCTGAAAGCTCCTAGTAAGGCCAAGTACGCCGGCCCGGGCCCGGGGCCGTCGCGGGTTTCCCAAGTTGTCTAAGCGGCCAACTTCCCCTTTTTTTTAGCTCGGGGCTGACCGGTCGACCACCAAAAGCCCAAGCATGTCCCCGTCTGCGCTGGAGCTGCTGCGATCGCGAAGCTTAATAATTACAAGATCTTACTCTGTTGGTGCCTCTCATATTGGCCCTGTCTGAGTACTATGCAGTAGGATGTATGTGGGCAGTCTATCTTCCGATGACTGCATCCTCGGCAGCCGCCTCGAGTTTGATTGGCAATCCTTTAATTGCCCCTGGCATTGGAAACGTCGCTATCAACAGATCTCGCAGTCGATGTTAATTAAATTTCAGGAACGGTCGCCGCAGTGTTACATGGCACCATGGAGTCGACCCGCTGGTTCCCGAGAATGGGCAAGCTGGTTGACAGCTTAGGGGTGGCTATAGGTATATGCGGCGCAGCCACCGTCCACCGATTAACTGAACGCAATTTTGGGGGGAACAGTTACCTCCCGCTTCCTCTTTCCCACTCCTATCTTCAACCTTCCAACCTTATCTGAAAGCCTTATGTTAATCTGTGGCTTTGTATTGAGAATGAAAGGATATAAACCCAATATGAGCATCACAGCTGTCCCAAACGGTGAGTTGTGAGGTGATTAATGTTAAGCTACCAAAATACGTAACCTTAGGCTACTTTGCTTTTAGTACTACTCGGCAAACTATCGTTCAGTTGTCGAGAACTTTTTTTTTCTGGGCTGGCCTGTCAAATAACCAGGCACCAAACTTAGCGCGCTGGATCAGGCCCTATCCGACACCCGTTTAGCGCGATCATCAGCCTCCCGCTGACCGTCCCGATTCCTGTAAATTTCCCATTCGTGCACATGATTCTGCGGACAGTACTTAGTAAGGCTTACAGATTTGTCGACCTCGGTGGTGTTCCGGTTGTTCTTCGGTTAGCCAATGCACGAAGGACGGTTCTGTGTATTGGAATGGAGACCCTTTACACTTAGTGAACAGTAGACCGTGGCGCTACTTTCGCAGACAGCCCCACAGCCTCTACTCCGCGCTACGTCAGAAGCTCTCATTTGATACTAGGTAATCCCTACTGTGGACACATAGCAGACCCCTGCACGGCCCTCTCAGCTGGCTCGATAAGGCCCTACCATTCGTGCGCTTTTGTGGTGCAGCCAACATCGTTAGGCTCAGCCGCTGTCTAGTGTGCGGCCTAGTAGCTATCCGAGGAGGCCGGTTCCCCTCCACAAGGCGCCTCTAACCTGAAAATGGTGTCCGCACCCCACTGGTGCCTATCAAAAGCGCCTTGTAAATCCTTTCCCTATCCATGACGGCCATTGGTTAGCTGCAGGCCCGGCGCTGTTCTTTTGCAGTCAATCAGTGGCCAGGACCACATGTACCCGTGCTATCCGCTGGAGCCGTCATTGTCCACCTTACGGGTGGTGCAGGGTAAGCGTTCCCTAAGCGTTCCCTGCGAACCGGTCTGGATTTATGAAAGCTCTCTCCTCCCCGCACTGCGCGCCGTGCTTTCACTCATGTCCTACCACCTCCCACCCCAGGAAATGGGACAAGAATGAAAGACTTCAGAATGCAGAAAGGATATCTCCCCAGTGGCCGGGGCCAGCGATTCCGATGCAAGCCTCTTTTCCATGTGGCGTTAGCCTTGTTTGTGATTGTCGGGCTGCTCAAGACATTCTCACAATTCCGTGAGTCTCTCTCACTCACCTACGCGTTACCCTGCATTTTGATTGAAACTGACCTAAAGGAGAAGGGCCCCATGAGACCCAAATATCCGAACCTCAACCTCAAGCCATAATTCGCAAGGTGACCATGGTCTATGGCAATAAGACCTCGTACTACAGAGGCCTTAAAACGCACGAAGAGCATGCTAAGAAGTTCGGGTACCCCATGACTGTGCTGCGCAAACCCATCCTTGGGGGTTACTGGAGCAAGCCTGCCATTCTTTTATCGACTTTGGTTGAGGAATTGCAAAAGCCAGAAGCGGAACGGGTACAATGGCTGTTGTGAGTTTATTACAGCATAACTAAACGCCAATCATTCCTGTGATGAACTAACACATGTACCACAGTTGGGTCGATGGTGACACGGCCGTTATGAACCCTAATATTCCTCTCGAAATCTTCCTCCCACCAGAACGGTATACCGACACTCATCTCCTCATGGCGAAAGATTGGAACGGCATAAACAATGGGGTTTTCTTCATGCGCGTCAACCAATGGGCCGTCGAGCTTCTCTCTGCCACACTCTCCTACCCAGTCGTACATCCCGAAGTTGGCCTCTTCTGGGCAGACCAGTCCGCCATGGAGAATGTGATCAACGAGAATGATTATTTCTCTCGATCCATCGCCTTCTGCCCACTGCGATGGTTTAATGCCTACCCACGAAACGCCGATGCGATTGACCTCAACCCCGACCGACCAGTAGAATTCCAATTACACCATGGGGATTTCCTCGTCCATTTTCCAGGAGCCCCTAAGGATCGGTTCGACGAGATTATGGACCCCTACCTCACGATAGCCGAATCGCATAGCCCCGACTGGGAGCTACCCCTCGATAAGACGTCATACTACAAGGAGATAGCAGACTACTGGCAGGATAAGTACGCGGAATTGTTTGGGCAGAAGCTCGAGTTTTCGTCGGATACTGACGACTCTTAGTTGAAATCTGGAAAGGGCAGGCCCTTCCCCAAACACGTCAAATCAAGTTACCCCCTGTATATAACGGTTGCAGTTTTTGATTTCCCCGATACGATTGTTTCTCAGTGAGTGCAGGTACACTCATTGACAGAAGATTTGCTTTTGTCTGAGGCAACGAACGATCAACGATCTTTGTATGATTATGCATAGTCGTGACTGGTGGTGCATCTTGTCTTTGCGCATAGATATAATCAAAGAATACCAGATACCCTGTGTTGCCAATGAGCGCTGATATTTTTCACATGGTCGCACTACCATCTTACCATTACCATCTATTCCAGCAACCCCCAACTAACCGAGCTGCTTTAGAGATGCATAAGCATCAAGAAAATGCGTAGAATAATGCTAAGCTCCGAGGACGGCAGCGACCCCTACTAAAAGCAAGCCACTAAGAAACTAGAATCACTTGGCTGGGACGAGACTCAACACTATGTCTGCATCACAGTTTGGTATTAATAGGATTTGGCACGGAAACCATCCGACTGAGCTCTGAGTAGGCGTGTGTATAAGCGCCAATAAGCACTGAACAATTGCAATGCCCCCTCCTCCATTCCGGGCCAGCTAAAGAGCATTCGAAACTGCCTAATAGTTGTCTAGACTGCGTACTGACCTCTAAACATTGACGTTTCCCACAGAGCTGGTTCTCTAGCTTTCTCGTAGAGAGCCAGGCACATCAGCGACATTGTTGTACAAGGGCGAGAAACTAGCCAATCAACTTCAACTTGGCATTATGTGTAGAATCCGTATTGCCAACACTGGTTCTATGTGAAGGGGATCTTGTGATCTTCGAAGTTTCGAAAAATGTATCTTTTTGTTTCTCTGCCGATATGCTGTTTTGGTGCTAGTGCTTGTTTCGTTCTTACCCCATGTTTTTGAGTTGGTGGGTGATTCCTTTGCGGAGATAAGCTTTCTCTCATGTCTTGCCGGATTGGGTTTGGGATTCTTTCGCCTGTACGAGATTTGGGGAGTGAAGGTTTCGGGGTGGGCTGTGGTGAGGGGAAATGTGTTGTGCCCTGTGATTCTGAGAGGTAATGGGAATAGGGTGCTCTGTCTGGCTCATTTTATATATAGTAGTGTATAGTACTCCCGATTTTCAGGGCCATCAGAAGTTGCATAAATTTTCGTATCGGCTTTCAAAGAATTTTCATATTCCAGGAACAATGATTGCTTCTAACAACAAGCCTTCTTTCGCACGCTTCAATGCTACCGCTACCTCTACTGATGTTCTCGTCGAGACAATCCGTCGAGACGGGGGAGTGATCGTAGAGAGCCTCATCACCCGCGATGCAGCCGAGCAAATCAAACAAGATCTGCGGCCACACTTCGACAAAGATACACCAGACAAGTATGGTCTGTTCCCTCCGACAACCCAGCGTGCTACCGGTCTGCTAGGCATCTCGGATGCCTGCATCGAATTGGCATGTAATCCAACCTATATCAGCATCGCCAATGCACTTGTCTCGTCCAGTTATTCCTTCTGGAGGGGTGATCATAAGGTGACGGTGTCTGGGAAGCCGATCATCTCTAGCACGGCTGGGTTCCGAGTGACACCGGGAAGCAAACAGCAGGTGCTTCACCGTGACGATAAGTAGGCCTGACGGGCCCTTTGCCAATTTTAGTAGGCTGATAGAAAAGCAGTGACTATCACCCACACGATGCGCAACTGCCCGTGATGATTGGCTGTGTGACTGCATTGACGAAGACAAACAAGGAAAATGGAGCGACCGTTGCCATTCCGGGTTCACATCTCTGGGGCCCGGAACGGCGACCATTAGATGAGGAGGCCATTCCTGCAGAATTGGAACCCGGTGATGCGTTTATCTTCTTGGGGAATCTGTATCATGCTGGTGGTGCAAATGTCACAGAGTATGTTGCTCCCTTCTTCATTTCAATGTTGCATTTTGGTGACCATCTTTGCGTTCAGAAACGATTATCGCGAAACGGTGGGAATTTTCCTCTGCAAACCAACACTACGTCCAGCCGAGAACCAGTTCTTGGTAGTTCCCTTAGAGCGAGTGAAGAAGATGAAGCCTCAGGCCCAAAGACTTCTAGGGTACGGGGTCTGCGAGCCAGGGGTTGGATTCATGTATTATCAGGATCCAATGAGGGCGTTGTTCGGCGTAGAGGATGAAGAAACTGTTGATATGTGATGGCGTGACATGGCATGAGCTGCATGAAGCCACCTGCGGATGAGATCCGTTTTGTGATAGATAACGGAGGATATTCTCCAAGATCATTCCATCTCAGAACACAAGAAAATGACCCAGCTGTTGCTTGGAATCTCGACCATACTGTATCCACTTCCCGGTGCCATGATGCTTCGAGCTTGACCAGAATGCACGCAGGAAATCTAGCGCCCTGTGATTGCACCACAACCCAGTCGTGACAAGTAGTTTGAGGAGAATCTGTTGAACTATCTGTTGCTTACCCTCATCTCCCCAGCACTCTGTACCAGCAATAAAAAGGGGGAAAAAGAGGTCCTGGGCGAACGCATCACTGGAAGCCAAAGCAACCTTTTGAATTCTATCAAGGAGGATGGGTAAAGTGGAGGAGACGGTTCTCATCATTGAGGTCGGAGATGCAAACGCCTGATGGAGATATATAAGAGTTGCGTAATAATGGGTGTCTATGAGGGCTTCAAAGCCGTCTCGCGTAGTCTTCCCCTGGGCCAACAGACATGTGATATCCGACATACTCATTTGTGCGGAGGCTTGCTCTAGCTTTGCTTGCCAGATGTTGAAGTCAACATCAGGTGGCTGTCGGCCTTCATTGAGATACCCATAATGATGTCTTTCCATGGAAGTGATGTCATTGATCAGGTCTGTAAACGTCCATGGCTGAAACTCAATTGCGGTAGTCGCTACTTTACTGCTGCTTGAGAACGAGAAGACATTGTTGAATACCTCAACGTCCCTGATCTCTTTGATCGCAAATTGTGTCATGGGATCGAGAGACTCGTTCCGAGCGCACACTCCGTACCTGCTTACGATCGACCGACATGCATGTAGATGAGTAGTCCAATCGGTCGAATCGCGAGTCACCAATTCCGCATGGCAAAGTGTAATCGCAGCAATGAGAATTCTAGTCAGACATAGCTGGTCAGGTGGCTTCACGGCATGGCAGTCTAGTTGGCGCTGGATCTCTTGGTTTAGGCTGCGTAAGGCAATATCTCTTAGGCTATAGTTGACCTGTTTCATACGTAATGCAATGGTACCAGTAGATGTGGCTGCTAAGTGAGCGGCAGCGAGGTTCAGTATAGACAGGCGGACACTTATAGACCCCTGTGCCAGAGGTAGCACGATCTTCCTCCAAGGATTCTTGTGACTGTCGATCCACGAGAATATGCTTACAACATGGCAGCTAAAATGATTGATCAGCCGTTCACCTAGTACTGTCGATGACTGGCGACGACTGAGACCGTCATCGGTCAGCGGGTTAGGGATCGGCGGACTGGCCTCCACAACAAAAGTATGGATGATAGCAGTACCATGTCTAACGATGTATCCTTTCGTTTCTCGATCTTGCGGATGACTGAGTCCAGATCGAGATGAGATCTGGTTCCCCCGACGTGCCATAGAATGGTTCCAGTTCAATTGAACTGCGTCGAACCCAGGACAACAGTGCCCCCGAATAGTGCATTTGCGGCACTGTGGGATAGTCCGATCACATTTTATGCGTCTTTTAGTGCATAAACGGCAGTCTGAAGTGTCAGCAGGTTTTGCAGTGAGTTGTGATCGAGATTCTCCGTACCTCGGGTTGCAATTTTCCGATCGGCGGGGAGAAAGTCATTCCGGACATTCTTCATGGTGTAGGCCAGTTAGGGGAGTATATCCCCGCGGCAAGCATGAATAGAACTAGTCCTAAGGATTAGCTGGTATTTGGGGGCCTCAGCGACTGGCGTTGTGGCATGCAACTGCGAGATGGGTTTCTATCGTTGCCATGTTCGGGGGTGGATGAACGGATAACAAAGTTGATAGCATCAAACGGGATGGTTATCGCTGAGTGGGTCACATGATCTCCACAGTTCAGCACAACGGGCATTATTTCCTGTTACGATGGCATGTCTATGAATTCGAAAACGTAAAATGTCCAGTTCGAGAGCCCGCAAGATCAGATTTCAATGCTGGTCATTGTAATTATGGGCAGATTGGGATGAGCGAGTAATTCTTGATATTACTCTTTTTTCCTGTTTCAGTAGGTCCCGGCGAGACTGCGGCCAATGCCGCCAACAGTCGATTACCATATTAGGCAAGTTCCGGCGGCTATACTTACGACCATAAGGTGAACCAGCTCCTGTATGCTGGACATCAGAAGGCATAAATAGAGCACATTCCTCCCCAATACTCTTGTAATCTCACAGGAAAGATCCTAGAGCATACAACTTCTCAGGTACTTGATCATCACAAGAAAAAGCTACCATGAGTTCCGTCCAAATTGCAGTTGTCGGCCTTGGCCGGATGGTAAACATCTATTTCATTCACAAAGACTTGTGCCACAGTGCTAATATGCTTTCAGGGCAAGCGTCATTTACATACCTTGCTTTACCGTGTTCCGCGAGCCAAGGTCGTGGCAGTCTGCAGTACTGATGCTAGCGAGATTGAATGGGCCACAAGCAACCAGGAGTACAACGACTTTGGCATCACCGTCTATGACAACTACGATAACATGCTGGCTCATCCTGGACTTCAGGCAGTTTGGATTTCGAGCAGCACTGACGTCCATGCGAGCCAATCCCTGGCGGCTATCGACAAGGACCTGCATGTCCTTTGCGAAAAGCCACTGAGTACCGACTTGGCAGAGGTCTGCTACCCTTTTCAATACATCTGACATTATAGATGCTAATAGCTCGTCACTAGGCCCAATCAGTGGTTGACGCAGCGAGAGCCAAGCCTTCGCTCAAAGTGATGGCCGGTTTCTCGCGCAGGTTCGATGCCTCCTACCGGGACGCGAGCCAGAAGATCTTCGATCAAAAGGCCATTGGATCGCCGTTTTTGGTGCGGTCGAACACCTGCGACCTGAAGGATGAGACGGGCTTCTTTGTCCGATACGCGTCCCGCAATGGTGGTATCTTTGTCGACTGTGCCATTCACGATATTGACTTGTCGCTCTGGTTCTTGGATAACCCGACGCCCAAAGCTTGCTGGGCAGCTGGAACGCTGCAGCATCACCCAGAGCTGAAGGACCTGGCGGATGTGGACAATGCAGTCGGTGTTATAGAGTTCTGGGGCGGGAAGATTGCATACTTCTACTGCTCACGGACTCAGGCACATGGACATGATGTCTGTACCGAGATCACCGGAACCGAGGGTAAGATAATGGTCAACGTTATTCCCCGACAGAACAACATTGTCCTTGCCGATAAACTGGGTATGCGACACGAGGTGCAGCCGGAATACTGGGAAAGATTCGAGAATGCATTTGCCGTCGAAGCCAACGAGTTTGTGACTGCGGTGCTGAAAGACACCGAAGTTCCGCTGCCGCTAGAGCGAGGAATTATGGTGATGAAGATCGGACAAGCTTTGCAAAGTGCTCTGCTGTCTGGGGAAGTGGTGCGCTTTAACGAGAATGGCGAGCGGCTGAACTGCAATGATTCACATTAGATTGAAGTTAGTAGAATTTAATCGAAATAAAACATATTCCTTGATGACAATGTTCTCCTGGGACGGATTCAAGGGATGCGGGGATGTGGGGGACTTCCCCTCAAGGTGGCTTTTGGCCCAAAAGAGTAGGCTCCGCCGTCCAGTTGCCGTTACCGCCAATTGCTTCACTTCCCAACAATGCCGCCATCATCACAATCTACACTGGCACGGACACCTTGCTCTAACTGTCGCGGTAAGACCCTCAGAGTATAATTCATCTTCTGGAGATATCGTCTAGTGCTAATTGATCCCAGAGAAACACGTGAGATGTCAGTCTGCTCCTCCCGAATCCCGAATGTCACTAATGTTTGCTTGACTCAAGTACAGGTGACAAACAGCAACCGACGTGCACACGATGTAAAGACAAAGGCTTAGTCTGTAGACCAGTGCAGAAAAAGTCAGTCTTTCGCCAAGGGTCGACGGCTAGGCTTGATGGGAATTTCTCGAAGGATCAATCTTGGATGAGCAGCCAGCCGAAGAAATGGAAGCTATTCTCAGGAGACTCTTCACTCCCAGAGTTCCTGGATGTGGCTCAGAGTTCAACACCATACCAGGAGCCTACAGAGCAATGGGAAACGCCAACCTCCGGCAAAAATGATGGTCCTGTATGTGCCCAACGTGAGGATCAGACTTCCCCCTTTGATCCTTCACGGAATGGCTTTCGCACCTTCGTTTTGGAGGACACGACCAACGTCAACAGACTGTCTAATGTTGCACGCGAGTGGGAATCTGTGAACAACTCTGAACGCAATTGCTTGATCAATGGAATGCCACGGTCGAGGATACCAGTTCAGACAGATGACGCTTCATCTACTCTTGAGCCCGGGCAGACCAGCGTGCAGGAGGCTTGTCTTCTACGCCATTTCATCGAGGAAATATCGCCATGGGTAAGCCACCAACTACTTGTGATGCCGATTTTACTGAAATACTTTAGTTCGATCACTGCGACGACCGCCGACACTTTCAATTAGTAGTACCGCGTCGAGCACAATACTGCTCGATCATACGCAACGCTCTATTCGCAGTGTCTGCTCGCCACCTAGCTCGCCTCCCGCAGTACGCAACACCCCAAGGAGTTTGCTATCGTGGACAGCTTCTCCCGGTCCTGGAGAAATGCACAGCCGTAGAATACACGCTCAAATGCATTCCTGAGCTTCTCAGATTCCCTGAAATAACCGATCCCACTGAACAAGAGAATATAATGGTTGCCACAGTTATCTTACGCCAATACGAAGAGATGGAAGAGGACATAGAGGACAACAACGATACGATCGCAGACATGTCGGCGCACGATAGAGTCAACTTTCTAGCCATCACGCAGAGGATTATCGATGCCATGATCTCCCACCGGTTGGAGCAGTCTCTTGCCACTGCAGCTTATTGGATCGTTATCCGACAGGAGGTATACTACGCACTGACAAGACAACGGCCACCAAAGATGCGATTCACTCCAGAAGACTGGGGGAAGGCGTCTGCTGCAAACACTCTGGTAATGCTCGCTAGTGAAGTGACGAAGTGGCGCTGGGGGGACGGTACGCGTGAGGAATGGAGTTCGTTCCCTCCCTTACCACCGTCTATCCATCTCCTGCATCACTAACTCATTTCCCCAGACCGCCTCATGCTGCGCCACAGAAAGCTCAAACACGACTACCGTTCCGAACTAGCACCGATATTCGAGAAGAAAGCAGATAGGTCGCGTGGCGAACTATTCCCTGCAATATGGTACAGCTCCGATGAGCACGTGACTGCAGTGCAGCATCTAGAGATAGCCAATATGATCCTAACCGCTCAGAATCCATACCTTTCGTACGTCCGACATATCCTATCCCTCCGCCGATCCCCATGTACTAACATGTCAGAAACTCCACTCGAGCTGCGCATCGCAAAGCGGAAGCAGAAGTCCGCTCCATCGTGCTCAGGATATGCGGCATCGCAGTAAACCACGCCCATTGCCATCCGGCTTTAGTCACTGCCGTGATTTCTATCAGTCTCTACGGGGAGTATTTTACCGAGCCGGACGAGCGCGAGGCGCTGGTAGGTATTATCAACCAGACTCGTGAGTTGCATTCGTGGCCGATGCAGAAGTGCTATGCGCGATTGAGGCGTGGTTGGGAAGAGATAGATAATTGCAGCCCTTGAGTGGCCATCAGCAGCTTGTGTCATATTCCACAATAGATCTGTGATTTTGTAGATAGGTGTTTTGGACATCAAAGTGCTACTGAAGATGTAAGTATTACATACGAGGCAGTATGATCCGACACAGATAATAAAACTTCTGTTAAGTAGATGGTCCTCTAGCCCATGCGCCCCCTCTTCGGCGCAATCGCCTTAACGCACGACCACGAAGTCAAATAATCCGCGCTCTGCAGCGCATCCTGCAACAGAAAGTCCTGACCACTCATAATCTGCTGCTGAACGCTCTCAATATGCCCAACAGTGGACATATACTGGTCCACCGTAGCGGAGGGCGAACTCGCAGCCGAACTCGAGCCAGACCCGGATACGGAACCCTCACTCACCGTCAATTCTGGCACATTCTCTGCATCCTTCTTGATATCCGCTTTCACAAACTCCAGCAAGAGAAACGACGCCCATTTCGACTCGAACAGTCCCTCCCGATGCGGCCACTGCTGCAGCACTTCGATGGCGCGCAGCCGTACTCGGATATCGTAGCATCCGAACGAGATGAGATACAAGCTGGGTAGAATGCCCACGTCTAGTGTGAATGCTGGCCGTTCGGGGTACTTGTGTAATAGTGCTTCGACGAGATATAATGCTTCTTGGTATTCCGGGGTGTAGATGTCGAGCACGGCGGGGTTCTTGGCTAGGAGGCAGGTTTTGACTGATAATGTGAGGGTCCGGTGGAGGATGTAGATGATGTCGGAGCCGCGTTGCTCTTTTCGCGTGAGGGTGGGGTATGCGTGGGTGTAGAATGGGGTGAATAGTTCGGCGTAGTGGGTTAATTGTGAGAGGAGTTGGTATTGACGTGGAAGCAGGGCGTTGTAATCTCTTGCCACGTCGGCGGGAGATAGTGGCCAGGATTGTGATGTGAATCGGAATACTCCACTGACTAGGGGCTCGATGGCTTGACGGGCCTCGATGAGGCTTGCGAATGACTCGGTATTCTTCAGTTGCCATTGGTATTTGCCTAGTTCGTTGTCCACGCATAGAACTGGTCCGTCGACGCCGTAGTATGTCGATTGGATATCTAGCTGTACGAAGGCTGCCACTAAACATTTCTCCACGGGTGACTCGGTTTCGTCTGCTAGAGGCTTCTGGACTTTGAGCTCTCGGAGTATGCGTAGGCCGCCTTGGAGGTGGTGGCATGCTCGCTCGTATTGGCCCTGTAGGAGCTCTAGGAGCGAGTATAGAAGACAACAGAGCAACATGACCTCTCTTAAGTGGGGATCACTCGCATGCCGTCGGCTTAATATCCCGAATGAGCGTGCGGATTGTTCGAGTGCAAACTTCTGCCAGATGTTTTGTCGAGTCTGTCCTGGCAATGGCATCCCCGATACCTCGACGTCCTGGTGTACGGCGCTCAAGGCTACCGCAGCGTGGTAGACTGCCGGCTCGGAGTAACTGATTTGAAGGACGAGCTGCTTCCATAGTTCCGAGTCGAATAGTTCCAGTAATCCTGGGATTGTAAAGTGTTGGAAGTGTGAGAAGCAGCGCCGCTCGTCGGATGTTATCGTCCAGCGGAAGCCGTCCGTTACTTGGGTGAGTAGGTCGTGGGGAAAACGGTACGTATTATTTGCGGCACGGGGGAGGCGGTGGATGTCATAGGTACAAGAGCGCCCGGTTGATGTGCAGTTTTTGCATTGGTTGGGGGTTTCGTCGCATTTGATGCGGCGGGCGCTGTATGTATGCGATGGAGGATTAGCGGCAACCGCAGTCATGTGAGACCTGGATGGTAGTAACTTACCGACAGGTGCGACACCCATTTCGCGATCTTGTGCCGTCTGATCTTCTGCGCTTCGTTGGATCTGATGTGACGGGCCTTCGCGGCATGGCTGCATGATACGATATTGCGGGTTGGGAGAATGAAGAAACGAGACAATGATTTTGAAGAGAAGCGGAGGCATGTGCAGTGTGAGGGGAGCCTTGAGGCTGCTGCTGCAGGCCAAGCTGACGAACCCCAAGTTCAGGCTTGGCCAATGGTGGATCTGAGACACCAGCCGTGGCGAGTTAGTGATTGCTGCTAGTGAGTCCCCCGGCCCTGTTAGCCTTGCGAGGGGGTGGGACGGAGCACAGCAGCATCGCCATCTTATCGACGAGAATTGCGTCCGAATCCACAGTGGAAGGGACCGGCCGGGTAAAGCGGAGGGATTTGATCCACTGATTAGCCCCCAATAGGCAAAAGAGACACCCAACTAATATCTCCTGAACTTGTGACAGGCGAACAGGGTAGTCGCCCAATCCAGGCTCCTTCAACCGCAAAATGCAATGAACGGAGGCTGCTCCATGCTCCGCTCCGGGGCCGAAGCCCCGGAGTGGCGCCAGGCACCAATTTCGCCCTCGACATGGTTGTACGGATAGTAAATTGCAGATCTGCGTTACTTCTGCATTTTGGTCTCTGAAGAGGGTACGTGCATATGATGTGCAAGAGGCATTGCCTTTGGCTACAACGACTGTACCTCGGATCTGACGAAGAGCACTAACGTGGCCCTTCCTTAGCGGGTAGATAGGCGATAGCTTCGCCGATACCCGTAAAAATTCCGATTAAGTGGGTTTGTGATGGGCTCAATAACGAAGCAACTTTGGGCAAGTATAATGAAAAAATAAGCTGCACATTTCTGCTCCGCATGGCCCCTCAATCTGCCTTCTACTCGGGCCTCTCGCATCGACAAAACCTAAACCTAGCCAGGAGGATAAAAAGCGCCGTCCAGGGTCGTGGCTATCGACTGATTATAAAGACAGCGAGAAAATCGTCGTGTGCAATATTCATCGATGAATAGAAACGGGGGTTAGCCTTCCAAATTAGTATGGACGAATTGTGCGATGTCTGTCCTGTGGTCATTGCTCTCAGTCGGGTGGTGTCTCTCAATCCACCCAGCCAACAATTGAGTGACAGCTGTACAGAGACTCGCAATGACGACAAGCATATCCTCTATTCCTCTACCACATCGGGTAGAAGTTCATCGTGGGCCAACCTGACTGATCCGCGTCAACATCCATGACGGCCTGTTCAAATATGTCCGAATATCCACCAAGCCCACAAGCTACGCTGCCAAATCCTTCCATGCCAGATAGCAAATTAGGAATATCATTCTCCGTGGGCATGGAGAGTGAAGTGGTCCCCTCCGTGTCATTCGGCTGCTCTGCGTTGCAATTTCCCGAGTCTGAATGCAGATTGTTCAACTTGCTTCTAACATCCTGCACAATCCATGGTGGCGCTATCGACTTTCCATGTTCCCCTAATGCTGCTTGATGCGCCTCCCAGGCCTGAAGGACATTTCGCGCGACAATTTCGAAGATCGGGTGGAATCTATGCATATCCCTGAAACGTAACTCCGCGTTTTCGCTCATGGCATTCCACAATTCATAAGCATGCTCTTGCATGGGCCGCTTCTTCAGATCTTGGATGACATGTAGATATGCAGGGAATGGGAAGTGCATGTGAACGTGCCAGCGGTATCGTTTTGTATGGGGGGATCTCATCAACATAGTATCAGACTTGAGAATTCGCATTGCGTAGGAGCTGGCGGTGTTGCGCTGCGTTTCTGATTGCTGCGTGGGTGAGAATTTCGAGTAGAGTTCAAGCAGAAGGTGTTTTGCAAGGAAGCCACGTATCGTCCAGATCGTCATGTAGTGAAGGGGATTATCTGGGTTGCAGAGTCGGAGATATTTGTCCTCTATCTTCCTTTCTATGTCAGTCATGCCATCACCTGTTGTGTCTCTGGCGACTGCCTTCAAGGATGGGTTGATATAATCCAAGTGAAAGGCGCTGTGTCGCAGAAACTCCCCCAGTTCACTGCGCGCAGCTATAAACAATGCTTCAGTCGGGCCCGCATAAGCAGCTGGCAAGTCCTTCATCTCCGGTTGCAGATCATTATCGGTCACATTGAGCGGGCTTCTGCAATCCCAAGTTGGTATCAACATTGAAGTTTTGTGATCCGACATCTCCCCAATGCGGTTGTCAAACATTATCAGCGACCACCATAACCTCCGGCGCATCTCGCGCTCGAGTGGGGGGTATCTTGCATTTGCCCTTTCGTCATTGATGCTCATGCGTTGAGCGATTCGGATGGCAACTCCAAGCACCGAAGATAGAGATCTCGGATCTGTTTCAGACCTCATAGACACCTAGAAGTGTTAGAGGCACACGAGAAAAGGCTTCTCGAGGGACTAACCAGATAGAGCAACAAAGCAGTTAAGCACTCGCGATCCCCGGTGCGTAACACATCACAATTAAGCAAGGCTTGCTGACATCCAAACTGATATCCTTGCAAAAGTTCTTTCCTCGGAGACCCGAACGAGCTTCGGCACTCTTCGTCATCGAGACTCATGATAGCGACGCTGTACAAACTGAAAAGGAGCGCTTCCAGTTCCGGGCTTATACGAGCCAGATCGCTAAGAGCATCAAATATGCGTGCTTGGAGAGTCGGGGTATGTGTGACTTTGAGCAGCGGGTCGACATTGTCCAAGTACATCTGCCAGAGCTTGAAAATCTGGACTTGATCAGGATGCAAAGTCGATAGATCTACATTGGCTTCATGTGATCCAAATATGATATTCTGGTGGTTGTTCTTGTATGCCTGATCAAACATCTTTCTCACGGCAGTCCCTCCCAGAGTGTCCTGCGAGTGACTGGGATCATCATCCTCACTGTTATTATCAAAATCGACATCCTCAGCATCTTGTGACTGACGTCCACTGTAAGCGTAGTTCAACCTAACTCAAATATAGCACATACCACTAAACTGAGTACTTTCCAATAATTCCTAAACAACTGTTAGTGCAAATCGGATAGGCTATACATTGCTGCGGGAGCCACAACTTAGCCGCGTATACTGGCTCAGCCTTCTCCTTTGACTGTCCCTCTTCCCCAGCAGTACGCTGTTCAAAATGAGCATGTTCTACAAACTCCGGGGTCCTGCTGTCTTCTCCGGCAGGCGCATGCAAAGGCTCAAAGGGTATATTATGTTGGCGCAGCAAATCCTCATACTTCCGAAGGCGCTCCAAAAGCTCTCGTTCGGGGAACCTGCGACGCCGCGGCCGAGGGGCCAGAGTGGGCACACACTGCGCGCCGGCCCGAATGCAGCTGGCGCAGGGGAACTTGCGGTCGCATCTGACCTTGCGCTGCTGGCACAGCACACATGCGAGCACACGTGGAGATTTCGCGGCTGATCGCGAAGAGGTGGGCGTTGAAGCCCTTTGCTCTGGTGGTGGCATTTCGTTAATGGGTCTCCTTTTTTCCCCATGGAGAGCTTGAAGGCGATGATCGGCTTCCCGGCGGCGTGGAGAACCGCTTCCCGTTTACTCATTTGTCAGGTGACCGTTGCCTCGTATTCTGCAGGTTGGAAATTGAATGTTGAGTCTCGACTTTATTGCAGGCTTGTCGTAACCCTGGCTCAGAGATAAACAATGGTGAGTTTTATGTGGGTAATCAGCTTGGATCAATATTCGGTAATAGGCACGTCTATCGAAGGTAGTAGTCCACTCAGGCAAGGTCCGTCTAGATCCTATGTACAAATCCCCCATACAACGACATGATAAGAATTGCCTCGCAAATACTACAAGGCACACTGAATGATTTTGGTGCCCGCACTTCTTTTCATTAATCCAATGCTCATAGCTTTGCCCTTACTTTCGTCTTGCCCGCCTTCCCTTTCATGAAGTATTTGTCCATTTGCGCCAGCCACTCGTTTGGGATAGAAGATCTCTCTTTAGCAGTGAGTTCCAGCCAGCCCTTCTGGATCCGGTCTTCTTCTTCTTTCCATCTGGCTATCTCATGTTCTATCCATTCAGAAGCAGGTTCAGCAACTCCTGCCACATCCTCGAACGGAACGAAGTGTCCACCTTCGGGTATCACTCTCTCCTTGACGCGGCCGTTCTTGTATCCACCACTGCCCCCAACCCCTGTGCCAGTCCGCTGTAGCTTCTCTGCTCGTTGATCCGGTGTCGCCATGATACTCTTTCCGCCATAGATCCATAATACCGATGGCCGGACATATTTGAGTAGTCTCCACAACAAGATGGGTTCATAGCGGTAGAATGGCAGAGTTTTTGATTGGCCGGTGACATCGACATAGAATGTGGGATCTCGTAAGTAATCTGGATGTTTGTTGCCGTCCATGTTCAAGGGCTGCAGGTCGACGAAGTTGGGGCGTAAGCTCTGTGCGATCTCTTGGTCTTTGGTGGTGGCCAGACCGACCGCGGACTCGGGGTTACCGGTTCCGGCTGAATCGGCCTGGAAATCTAAGTCTCGGAGGCCATATTTGAACCATAGATCAAGACATCGGGAGTCCCATCCTTTAAGTGCTTTTCTGAAATAGGAATCTGCTTCAGAGCGGGACTTCCATGTATCCTTTTTGATCAGAGCTGATTTCGCAAAGCTTGACCCTCTTCCGGAATTGAAATCCTTTGATATCACCGGTTCTATAAGGACGAGGGAAGTAAAAAGCCGGGGGTGAATCAGGGATAGGCCCAATCTGGTAGGTGGCAATTGTACGTTAGGCTGGATGTTCCTACGCTATAATGTTAGAGTAGAACTTACAGTTGGCCAACTCCGATGCTGTGTCCGACTCCAATAATAGGTTTCGGCATTTCAGCCTTGAACTTATTAATCATATAAAGCAGGTCTCGGCTGTGGTCGAACCATGATGCTAGGATACGATTAACCTTAGGCAAATTTTGCTGGTAGCAAGTACAAAACGTACGCTCAAACCCTAGATGTTCCGCATTAATGGCCGCGCTCGCAGCTTGGTGGGCTGAATCTGTGATCCAAATAGAGCGGATTCGAAGTCCTTGGCGTCCTAGCCTTTCGTACACCTCCTCCCATAGCGGCTCCTTTAGTTCCTGTGCCATTGCTTAAGCTTAGCTTACACTCTCTTGAGTCACGCATCGAAGCACAGTATACTGTGTAAATATACGTCACGACTCACCTTAGGGGATCCAACAGAAGTTGCTCCAATGATAGTCACATCACCGGGTTGAGGATTTGGATTCGACTTTGGTGTGTATTGTTTGACCGCAAGCTTTAGTGCATCATTTGTACTTCGAGTTGCACGAGCATACTCTCGAATATGCTGGCAATCAACAACATGTTCAGTGATATTGAACGGGGAAGGCTCCATTCTTGGCTCGAACAATTTGGAAGGACCTGATCAGCGTCTCGTGGCCGGAAACGTGCCAATTATTTATACCTCACATCTGATAAGTCAGGCTAGTCCGGTCCAATTGACCTCTGTCGGTTATTTCACCCCAGATTAGCTCGCCATCAGAGCTGAACCATATGAGTTAAGGTTTATAAGGACAGTGCCGCAGACATACGGTCCTGAGTCGTTCTCGACTCCACTTGGTTGTCATCATCTTGCTTGAGCTGAGGTTACGACGCTATTTTACTCCGTAGACCGCATGCGGTTCTCTCGGCCCACTTCAAATTTGTCCCCAGTCTGAGTGACCAGTCACCTAAATTCATGGAGACATTGACCCAATTCCTCACGCTCTCAAGGTAGACGAGTCATGCGTTGTGTGACAACTACTGCAGATCCCTTCAGCAGAATGCTCACTAGCTATCGAAGCAAGCCCGACCTTCCAGATAGTCTCAGCCAGCCACATAAATACGCCCGACCCGAAAAACTTGGGTATGGTTCATGTCGACAGAGTTCGACTGACTCAGAAGAAGTGCCGAGGGCCCACTGTTCATTGATTTCTTCAGATTAGCGCTGGATACGTGGTGGTAGATAGTCTAGTCGCTAGTGGAAGGGCCGTGATAGGTGCCGAACCACACTAGAGCGGATGTGGCTGCCTTGATAGACAGGGAGAGAAATGATATCCGAGCCGCCGCACAATAACAAACCCGAAAAACTCCTCCAGCTGGCCGCGATCATGTACCGGTGCCTGATGCTCGGGTCCTTGTTCAGTCCTGCTTTACCTAAGGATCCATAACATGCCACCAAAAATGCGTATTGGCCGCTGGTTTCAAGCTAGCATCCCGGTTGTTGCTTTATCAGGAAGCAGCTCCTATTGAGCCAAACGATGAACTATTATCGTGCATCGCAGGGAGTCTCCGATCGGCAATGCCGGCATCGGGTTCTTGAGATCCATCCCCCTCGTACAACAATTGTACACTAACATCGTTAGTGATCCACTGTCGGCTGATGTGAAGGGGTCGGTAGAATCCATTCGGGACCGATTTGGAAAGGTCGCCAGATCTCAGACACTGAAGAGCGTCCACACAGAATGACGGACAAATGTAAGCTGGGATGAGCTAGACTCACAATATTATTGACCCAAATTTGGATCGTATAATGGGTACCGATCAATAGGTCAGTTGATTGGCCCGGATGATTCTTCCCAACAAGCAAACACGGAATGCAGCAAGGATAGTGCTGGACATAGAAGGCACAGCGTCACTGCCGTCTTGTTTTCGCAAAAGCATAGCAGGTTTTCTCTGCTGATAGCTATATATTGCCCGCATGTGACCTGCTGCCTATGGCTAGTAGGATCTCTCGGGCTCCATTTAATCTTATTAACTATGCACTCCATCAGCGGTCTTGCAGACGCAGCAGTCTCAGAGGTTTTGCTTATTTCGGGCAAACTCAGTTGGTCCGCGACTCTATACTTATGGCATCATGCTGTAACTCTGATGCCATTTGTGTGAATTTGCCTGAATGATTGAAAGAGTTTCTGTTCTATCATGGTGGTATTTCATCGTTCTGTATGGTGCACTCGACATACTATCAGTACTAGTAAAAAAACAAATATCCAAAATAATATCACCTTCGTAATAGGTCGCCTGGAAAATGAAGAACCCCATTGTAAGTTGCACACTTAAACACCTGGAAACAATTTTCGAGTTTCTAGGTGTCAATTATACCCCGTAACTATCTATTACATTGTGTTTAGCTTATTTTCACATTAATAAATTCAAGCTGCCAATACCCAAGGAAACCATCCCCCCCTTATCGATAAGCCGAAAACCTCACACCCAACATTAAACCTCACATCACCGTCACCACCAGCCTTCCTCCATCCACACCAACACCCAGCAATCAATCAACCCAATACAATAATAACCCACAAACAAAACTACCAGATCCCACTATACCTCAGCCTCCTTCCACCAGCGAATTACCTATAACACACACAATGACCCCAACCCCAACCCCAACCCCAGACGACCCAACACCACCACCACCAACAACAGCCACATCTACAGAACAATCGCCTCCCCGCCTCCCCGTCCAAACCCACCACTGCCGCTTCTGCAACCACCTCCTCCTCGCGACCACACGCTCCGTCTCCTCCCTCCCGCGCCGGAAAGACCCCGCCAAAGACGGTGCCTTAATCCTACCTCTTCCGCGCGATAACAGCACCGCCGACGAAGACGAAGAAGAACCAACCACATCACAAGCACAATCTTCCATCAAACAAAAACACTACACGATCCTTCTATCCACCACCATCCCGGATCGCAAACACACGCTTGTGCGGAGGGAAGATGGGTTCGAGAAACGGTTGTTTCTGAGGTGCGGGCGGTGTAGAGTTGTCATGGGGTACTTTTTGGATGAGGTGCATTTTGGGGGGAATAGTGCTGGGGCTGAAGGTGAGGATGAGGATGCGGAGAAGGCTAGGGTGGTTTATCTCTTGCCGGGGGCTTTGGTGGAGACGGGGGTTATGATGGGGGATGAGCTGGAGAAGGTGGTCAAGGGGTTGGATAGAGAGTGGGTGGGGTGGTTGGAGGGATAATCAGTTCGGACGGCGTATCTTTGATGTTGTGGGTTATGGGGTATATTTCTATAAGGGTTTGGTAGTGGCTATGGTGTTGGGAGGGGAAGTGGTCATCATGAGGAGTTGATTGTGCTATTTATACTGTACTTCCATATACCATGTATCATTTTATCATGTTTATTTATCTTATGTTTATCCGCTGCTGAATCGCGCAATATCCCATATACAATGCACTATAACTAAACTATGCTCAAGCCTTCAACTCCGGCACGGCTGGTAGGAGGTTCGCGTCGTAACAGAAATCATCAGGAACGTCAGGAGGGTATCGGTATCGTGTGTCGTTTAGTTGGCCAGGATGGTGCGGACGAGGTCTGCTGCTGTTAGCCTGACCCAACACAAAGGCATGGTGAACTTTCAGCTGGTGTAACATACCGGTGTAGTTGATCTCGCCGGAGCTGGTGTCGACGGCCTTGAGTAGCTCGTCAACCTCCTCATCCGACATCTTCTCACCGAGATTCGTCAGGACTGTAGCCATCATCAGTATCAACCCAATAAACTCCATCCTGCTTCACATACTGTATCGGAGCTGTCCCACACCGATAAACCCAGTCAGGTCCTTGTCGAACACCTGGAATCCGCGGCAGTATTCTTCGGGCTCGCCAGGGTCACGGAAGCCTCCAGGGCGGTTGAGGACCTTCAAGAACGACTCGAAGTCAACTGCGCACAAGTGTGTTAGATACACATTAGCCATTTCAGAGCAAGTCAAAACGTACAGTCTCCACCGATGGACTTCTCCAAATCTGCGATCTCCGCCAAAGTAGGATTCTGGCCGCATGCGCGCAGGAGGTCGCCTAGCGACTCGAGCGCGACCTTGCCGGTACCACGCTTATCGAAGAGAGAGAAGGCTTCCTTGTAGTTGGTCGAGGCCTGGTCATGGTGCATATCTGGTGAGCGAGACATCTTGAAAGTGAAATCACAAGTGCAAAAATCCGGGATGAAGAGTAGAGATCAGAGATGAAATGGAGGATGGAAAGAAGACAGGGAGATGAAGTGTGCCGATGACGAACAAGCAGCCACGACTACTAGTGAACCATGGAAACGAGCAAAGGGATTGGATGGGCCGACGAGGGGCCGGAATTCAATGGATCCAACCACACCAGTTATCCCCGAGGTTGACCACGACAGTCAACAAACAAGGGATACAGAGTGCTGCTCGTTCCTGATGCCATCCGGACAATTCTTCTCCCGCCAGCGAGGGATAATGATGCTTTTAATTGACATTGCGAGACGGCCACGTACCATGACTGTTTGTTGTGTTGATTGTGGTGATTGCGTGAGGAATATGCGACAGCGGGCTGCGAGGGATGGCGACAGGGGGATGTGGACGACGATCTAAACAAACGGAACGGCAATGGCAGGAGGTACCACGTATGGCTTGGGAATGAAGGAGGAGGGCAGAATGGGGGAACAAGGAAAGGAGAAGAGCGAGCGGGATGGAGGAGAGAGTCCGGCTGCACTGTTTGCCCGGTTGTTGTTGTGGTAACCGGACACCTCAGGCACGACAACCCCCCTATCGATCTGCGCTTCGACTGATATGATGACAACATCAGCCTACGGAGTGCACTGATTGCCGAGTAACTACTACTAGTACTGATCATGGAACATGATTGGCCTCTTTGAAGTTTCACAGAAGTACTTAGTACTAATATTGCAATAATACAAACATGCAACGCTATCCGTCCCATTGGTATCCAAGTCATAACACATGCGCAAAGTATTCAGACAGCCAACTCAAACGTAAGCCACGCAGGAGAATACAGCAAACAAGGCAGCGGGTGCTTATCGAAACACAAAGGCGTCCCAGTACAAAAGAACAGAATCCTCCCTCAAACGCTATATACACACAAAAATGTAAGGAAAATTAACAAAAGAACTTATTTTGGTGGAGACGTAATATCTCAGCAAGCTGCTCCATTCAGCTTGTCGATACAACTGGTGAGCAGATTGGCAGCTTCGGCCAATAACTCCCAGCGCGTGTTGGCGAACCCGTCCCGAAGGATCAATAACAAGCCCAGACAGCGGTTGCATCCTTGCATCCCTTCCAAGTCGCTGGGCTCACGAACGCCGCCCACCCGGCGCAGAAACTCCTGCATGTCCTGCCGCTGTGCAGCAGGGGTGCTCAACTTGACAGGAGTCTTCAAGGGCCCTTCAAGTGCATATCCATAGCACCAGACCACTAGAGCCGCAACATACAGCACCCAGGGCCGGTTCAAGAGGTAATCGTCTCGACCTGAATACAGTTCCCCATCCTCGTTCAGTGCTCGTTTCTCATCCAGAAGGCACTCCGATAAGAACTTCAAAGCATAGAACGTGGCGTCGCGGGCTGTAGCCTTGGTGGCCCAGCGATCAACCATCTTTTCGCGCGCCGCTTTGTAGTCTCTGGGGGTGATAGACCGTCCCATGAGCCGACCAGCTCCAGCGAAGATTTGACAGTCGACAATATCAACGTGAGAGGCCATATGCGCCAATCCATGGAGGACGTCGCGCGACTCAAAAACATTATCGTCGTCTAGAGGATGTCGGGTACGGTATCCACCATGAAATGGCCCCGATGGTGACTGGCCCAGCGCTTCATCAAAGTCTCGTCGCCAATTATCATAGGCTCGCAACAGTGCTGACCGCCATTTGTCCCGGCCTCCCAATGCCGGTGGCCCACCCAGTGAGCTCACCTGTAGGTCTCGTTGATTCATGTGCCAACTGACGCTAAGCAAACCAGCCATAAGAATGGTTCGTCCAAAAGCATTTGTCCGGACCCGCTGTCCGTTAAGCGTCTTCTTAAGGCCGTCCAAAAACATGACAGGCTTGACTCCGTTGGCGTGCAGGCTCGATTGCACTCGAGCTACCTCAGAGGCGCTAGTCGCAGACCACAGCGCCTCATCACAGGGCAACGGTAACCGAAGCTCGTGAGCAACCATCTTAGCCGAATGCCCGAACATAGTGGCGTGGGTAGAGTCCAGAACGAAAGCCGCAAAAGCCACTCTCCTCGTGGCCTCAGCCTTGATCCAGTGTGTCCATGACTCTTCAGCCACAAAGTCTGGCGCCAGTGTCGATCCAGAAGCTGACCGGGCCTGCCGATCATCGCGCAAGCTTGCAGGAGAGTCTAACGCAGAGCGGCCGATCAATGAGCTGCCCCGTCGCATCAGTGTAAGTGTGGTGTCGTGATGGATATGCGCCCGCTCATGGAGCGCACGAGTGGAGTACATCTTTTCATATACCTCCAGCAGCAGGAGTGCTTGGAAAATCCAGAGCTTAGCTGGTGGACGAAAGTCTGCATCCATGAAAAGCTCCGTTCGGAGATGCCAGGCGATAAAGTTCGCCAACTCCGCTGCTGCCTCGGTTACTTCTGACCCGTGAATTCTATCCAGCGTGGATGCGCCAATAGCCATCACTGCGAGCAGAAGAAGATTAGGCGCTTTGTCCGCCTCGAACGTTGGACGATGTAAGATGGGCAACTGAGAGTGGAAATGGTACCAATACGAGCCGATGTACATCTGCATCATGCGTAGACTTAGCACATGGTCATCGTCGTCAATGTCACCGTCCATCAGCGCATCCTTGCGCTTAGCAGACACTGCATAGAAGGCCTCATTAAACCTCGAGCTCATGAGGGCAAGAAGTTCTTGTCTCTTCTCCTCTGACATGATGGCGCGCGGTGATCCCGGATCCAGAATGCTTGTGACACTCATGGGATGATGCGGAATGACACCACTGAGAAAGCTGCCATACGCCGGATCACTCATGAAAAATTGGTTCTGTAGTTGGACAGCGTCCAAGTAATTTGGCACCACGTTAGTGGGAGCAGGATACCCCATGGACGGAGAGCCTGTAACGGGATCGTTAAACAGCCATGCTGTGAAATCATCCGCCATTGCGAAGGGTGACCGGTTGTGGGCTTCGCCACCAAACACCGGGTAAACACAAGAAGCCAACGCGTCGAAGCCGGCATCTCCCACTGACGGGCCGGATGTCATCATCTCTGACATCGACTCTAGTGTTCCGCGGTCCAGAGACGTCGAAGCCGACGTCGCTGGAGCCATCGATATATTTGTGTATCCCCCCACAGGGATTTGTAGGCCTGAATAGGATGTGGGATGAGCCAATGAAGGGCCATCGATATCGTGTGTTAGAGAAGATGTTTCGGCCAGGGAATGGTGAGATCGAACTTCGTGGCTCAAGTCTCCTGAATTGGGGGACGATTTGCCAGCAGAGTGACCACCGAGCGCCGTATGAGGCACCGCCTGTATCTCAGGAGGACTAAAGGTTGTTGTGCTTGACTGTCCTGGGGGGGAGCTGAGTGTATGATTACTGGAACTGTTCGATCGGGAAAACGTAGGGTCAGACAGGTCCACTGCATGATGGGACACCATAGTCTGATAATTGAATCCCTGGCCAATGCCCACGGATCCTGAGGGCGAGGGCATGTGTACGTGTTGATTCGATGCACTCATCGCAGGCACTGTCATTGTCTGACCCTCGGATGGGGCTTGAACGGGCGAATAATTGGAGGGTAGCGGAATGAGTGTAGGTGCGTGGTTCGCGTTCACTTGAGACATGACTTGAGAGACTTGCGGCTTTTTCAGGTTGTTGCTGGTTGCTGCAGCCTGCGCAAAGTGATCGCGCTTCTGTAGCTGCGATCCCTGGGTGGTGTGGCGTTCTCTATGACGGATACATAGGTCTTGTCGCACAAACGAGCGGTAACAATCAGGAAAGTCGCACCGATAAATCTGCTTGGGGGTATCTAGAGCAGCAGCCAGTTAGTACTTGCTCACAAGCTCTTGGAAGGATTGCATGCGTACGGTTCAGTTGGTGGCGGTACAGATGCTCCGCTCGTGAGTAACTCTTGCCGCACCCCTCAAATGTGCATTCAAACTTGCGATCTGTCTGAACCTTTCGGGTCCTTTTCCTTTTGCGTGGGGGTCCATTAATAGCCGCATGCAGCGCATCAGCTTCCGTCATCATGTCAATCTCTGTGCTCGATGTATGATCGCGTTTAGGCCCCGAACCCAGCGGAGTCATTGTAGCCAGAGCCAAGGTCATCTTGGCTGGAAGAACCAGACAACAATAATTAATCAATTGTTTCGAAATCTCGTCTTTTTTTTTTCCTTGATACCGCGTGTGGATTGTTGCGCCTTAGCCGACACCCCGAAGATCACCCGCAAAGATCTTGCTTGTATGAGAAACGTTCATCAGACCTGAGATGGAATGCTTCTCGTCTGCTGACGGATTCCGGTCCGGAGGGCTCAGAGCGAAACGTGAGCCCGAGTGTATACTGGCATAAGGCTGAAAAGGAGCGGGCAGGATGTCGTCTCGTACACGGTGGAAGGTCGCCGCTGTCTGGGCCGATTCTGACGCACGGGGAACCCCGTGGGGAAAACTCGGCGGGCGGGAAGAGTGAGCGGTTCCGGATGGGTTGGGACACTCCGATAGCAAAGGAACAATCCCAAGGATAAATTCACGGAAGGTTTCGGTCAAAAGAAAAATAATCTGTATGCCAGGAATTGATTTGTGTAAGTCTGAAGGGGAAGCAGTTCGGAGGAGAAAGGTCGTACGATGACTGGTGATGGGGGGTGGAAACGGTGGAGGAAGAGGGGAAAAGGGCCGAGTGAGCAAGGGCCCCCCGACACACCCCCAGCTGCCAGACTGCAAGCACACGAGGGTGCACGATGGATGCTGGATGCTGGATGGTGGAACCAAGAGAGGAAGAAGAGTCAGACCCAAGGAAAGGAAGAAGAGAAGAAGCCAAAGCCAAAGAGAGGACGACCGGGGAGGAACAAGAGGAACCAGACTGGGAGCGGTGGTCCCTTAATATTCTGGTGCTCGTTCGGAGGTGGGGCAGCCGACGCTCTGGAGCTTCAAGTCAAAAAATAATATGGAGGATGGCTGGATGTACCACCAAATGTTCTTCCTGCACCTTTCCCAAGTCGTACGGTGACTTCTTGTTTTTCTCTCCTCTTCCATCTCTCTCTCCTCCCCTTCTGCTCTTTCTTCTCCTTTTTGTATGGTGACTCCACCCGGTGAGAGCACTAATCGCCACAGATTTCCACCACAGCCGCGCAAGTGGTTTCCGGATTTGAGACGAAAAAGAAACGCGAAAAAACTAAAATACGACCTCTCGGGAAAGAAGCAAAATGAAGGCTAACTGGGTCTTGGTCATCTTTTGCTGAGAAGAGAATGGCCGGAAGTGAAAGGAGGGGATGCGGGTGGGACAGCGATGGGAAGCCGCGATAATCCATCATCATTGGCTTCCAAGAACTTAAGGTATTGGAATCGATATCATTGGTTCTGCACCGAACACTCGCAGAAGCCAGCTAGAACCAAAAACTGACCACGGTCAGTCCCCCCTCTCCCTTCATCCTGGGCGCCCCGTGCCACACTGCACTCCTCTGACATGCTACCTCTATACTATCTAGGTTTATCCCGTTATACCACTCGCCCGAGAAGCCTGTTCCTAGGCCCCCGGTATGGAAACCACCCCCGTTCTCATCACATTGCAGGTGACATTGATGTGGAAACACCCTACGGATTACATAGTCCCTGACGCTAGTGGTCCCAAGAAAAATGAATTGATCAGCTAGGAATAAATGCCAACCGGAAAAATAAAATCAAAAAGCGAAATGAAAGGACCAGACGAACACGCTCCACCCTTCCCCAGTTAATGCAGCCCAGGCCAAAACGGTGCAGGCGAATATGCATTGCGGCAGCAGCGGTTAGTCCCCGGAAGATGGATGGCGAGCTTCATACTGGATGGCCTTGTTCGCGGCAGAGGCAATCGGGCGATCCTCCATGCTCTAATTCCCGATCCGTAAGGGATTGTCCCCGGCCAATCATCACTGTTCATGTGTCAGTGTCAGTGTCAACTGAAACTTTGCAGTGCGGAGAAAAAGGGATTTGCAGGCTCTGGGTGGGCACGATCGAGTTCGAAGCGTCATCAGCGCATAGACATACATACAACCGTGCAGTGCGACTGTCAATCAGGAGCAGCGTTACGCACGACCTGCTGCTCGTTCTCATCTAACTTTGTGCATTAGACTCAATTGCTACCTTGATTGGCAGGTTTGATCTCCATTTCCCTTTTCCTGGCCCTCCTTTCAGCCCAACCAGCTTCGTTTGGCCTTGAACGACGGGTCCAAAAGGCAGCCTAGTGGCAGTGTCTACCTAATTAAGCGTGGTTTCAGTCTCTCGGAACGAGGCAGCTTATTGACTCTATTCCGCGTAGGGTATTCCCAGGGACGCATCATGCGCCGCCTGCAGAAAAAGAAAACATCAAGTTCTCGAACGGCCGCCGTCCAAGTGTCGTCAGACTGAGTCTCCTGACATTCGGCGGATGGCGTGCTCCGTACCTTCTCCCCGGATCAAGACCGCGGAGAAGGATCCTTGGTCCAGGAACGCAAACTTAAGATACTGATATGATAAGAACATCGACTGATTTGATTCTATGACAGATGCTTTATGCCATATCGGTGCCCCCTACGCATTCCGCCAGCGCGGAAGTCTCCGATGCGGTACCAGCGCACCGGTACCCTCCCGGCCACAGCAATGAGTAACCACACAGCCACACTTGCCACAATAATAGCAACCGTACTAATTTCGCACTGGAATAACGATCACCAGAGTGCATTCTGGCCCGTATAACTATGGAGATCGACTACTCTAAGTGGCTGAGCCGCCATTTGGCTACGATTTCTTGACTTAAACCTGTTCCTGCGCCAGACATGCCAAGGGATCTACCTGGCCCGAAACCGAGGGAGTTCTAGTGGAGTGATCCCCAATATAGAATTGCACTATAGCAGCGATACCGGTGATGGTGCGGAGCACCACTCACCAACCCGAAGAAGCAAGTATCGCTGACAACCTGAGAGGAACAAGAAAAAAGCAATTATTCCCAACAAAAATACTCTTTCTCGTCCGAACATCGGATCTAGATCCCCGAGCACGCGTCTAACACGACCCTGGATCATTTACAGGCATATCCCAAGTGGGTTCATATTCCACAAAACGCTTAGTAGCAGGATCCACCAGCCGAGAAATATATCTTTGACATCATGGGCTCAGCCCCCAAAAGCTTCATGAACTGGCGGCCCAATGACCTCGGATACAATTCATGAATTGTCTCCCTTTCCATTGGATCAATAAAATCTCTCTCTCGCCATTGCCGCGTGCAATTTCTTTTCCTCACACACCATCACCCCTGTACTATGCCAGTATACCGCTTACTAGCCGCGGGTTGCCTGTCTGCCCTACGGAGTACACCGCACTCATGCATCTGACTACTACTACTGCCAATAGGCGGCCATCCATTACAGCAACAAAGGAAGAAGGCATCCTCGAGTGTAAGCAGGAACAACTAACTCATGGCGTGATCCTGTCCACCGCCAAATTTTCACATAGCAGGATACCTGCCACCCTACATTACATGAAGAACCTCTCCAACAACAACAACAACAATAATAACAACAACAACAACAACCAGCCACTACTCGGACATAATAAAAGCGAGAAAGATCGACAATGGCAATTATCTCCTACCCTCCTAACCAAAGTAAGTAAACAAGGCCTAATAAGTACTAACCACCTGATCAACACACCGGGAACCACACACACACACATACACATCTCTGATACTAAACCAAGTAAGTAAGTAGCTGACGGCCCCCTTAGACCCAAAGAACCAATCCTTCCAGCCTCCCTGCTTGCCTAAATAGTACTTCATAAGCGAGCGCAAACATCGTAGGCTGCATCTCACTCCAAGAATACCTGCTTGTTACCTAAGTGCGAGGGTACATGTACCCACTTGCCCTGAAATCCCAGCCTAAACGACTCCGTAACTCTAGATAATCAACGGACCCATACATCAGATCATCATCACGAACCACACACCCGAACCCCGCCATCTCAGCGGGTCTCTACAAACCCAAACATGACTGGCTACCTGACTCAACTGACTGGGGCCAAAACAGAAAATCTTTTATCTCTTCGTCCCGATCAGCTGAATAGCAATTTTATCTCCTGCGTAGTAATGGATATCGATTGGTTGATTGATAAAATTTCTGAAACAATGGGTGGGCGATCATCTCGCGTCACTAATATTTTTATTACTATACTTTTTACTTATTTAGGTTACTTGGTCGTGTAGTACTTGGTTAAGTATGCTGCTTTCTTGAACATAAGGATCTACGCACGGCTCCATTTATATACTTGTTAGTGTATATGTGTAGGTGGTCGAGTGGTACATGGTATGTGTGTGTGTGTGTGTGTGTCCGTGTGGGTATCCTATTTTAGTATCCCGGGGCTCTTGAAGGTTTTGGTCCTCAGGATGAAAATCTCTGCACGTCATATGATATGATGATTGAAATAATGGTAGTGAGGCATGATGGAGGCATGCTGGTAGGTCATTGGCTCTTGGGTGATTGTTATCTCACTTCTCCACATGGACACTGATTCGGGATTCCTATTGTACATGACATCCAATACGACTGGTATACGTAGATACGCACTGGAATAGAAAGGGCCGCGGTTGCCGGGAAGCATTGGTCTAAATTGCTACACTTTAAAGTACTTTCGATTTACAGGGCGGGTGTTCAGGGGTAGTAAAAGTAGTGGCAAGCAAGGAAACATGCGAGCGGGCTTGGATCTCCACCCCCCGATTCGCAGGAGGGAACCCGCTGGTCTCATGCGCGGGCTCGCCCTCCCTCAGGCAAGAGTGCCTCGGGTTCTGAAACGACCACATCATATCGTATACGGGTGATGCGAGGAGATGAGGGGTAGGCGCGGGAGGAAGGGGGAAGGGAATGGAGGGCATAAAGGAATACATGATTGGGCAAATATTTTTTAACTTGATTCTCAACGCGTGCGAGCGCTTGATGATCTCCGGCCGGGTCGCATGACGTGCGCTAATCTTCCAAGGACTATTGCCGCCTTCCAAGGGCTGAGCGTTGTCGGCAGCTGATGAGGATCGTTCTCCCAGCATCCTTTGCGCTGAGCGGTTCCTGACTTGCTCAGTCCTGGCCTCCATTCCTCCCTGATACAATCTATCCGCTAAACCGGAACCGGGTCGCCTCCAGCCGGCCCAATCCTTCTCTAGGTGCCACGTTTCGTCGTCGGTATGAGTTGGTGAAGTCTATATGTGCCTGTCAGCCAATGTAAAGCTTGCGAGAAAATGCTAGATCCACCATACCTTGAAGAAGGACCCGGATCTTCCGAACCTCACCCGAGTGGACCTTGTCGAATATGCCCTTCAGCAATCTCTCCGCCTCACCCGGCTTCATGGTTCCTGCGGGAAGCATCTGCAGCGTAGCCTGAAGCCAAGTTCCTGCCTCTTCGGGCATCAGCTCGAACAGCATCATCATCACGCTGGATGCGTCGGGGAAGCATTCTCCAGGGAACGAGAACATCATTCCTGTCAGGATATGCTGCGTGAGTAGCTGGCCTTGCGATGCAATCAGCTGCTTAACGGCCTCGCGGATCTCGGGCGGGTTGGTGTAGGAACTGCCATCTGCAGTAGTGAATTCGGATACCGTCGGCTTATCGAAAGCAAAGCTAAAGAGGTCGTGATAATAATGAAGGGTGGCCATGAGTGGGTCAATCTGCTGGAGGGTGAGAGCGCTGAGTGCGGCGGAGAAGATCGGCACGGACAGCGACGAAGTCACACACTCCTTAGGGTAATACCGCACGGCATCGGAAGACAAACGATAGAAGTCCTCGATAACTGGTTGTACATAATTAGCTTGAGGCACAACGACCTTCCTATTTCCAGCTGGTTCTGGCGGAGCACCTACCATCTGGGAGATTCTCGGGGGGCAGATCATTCAAGGTTCGCAGGAACGCGACCGCTTGCTGCTCGTAAAACTGGAATACAGCATGGCTGGTTGAGGGATCGACGAATTCAGCACCCTCGGAGAACTCGCGCACGACAGCGTCAGTGGCCCACAGGAAGCATCCTTCTCGTGATGCCTCGAATCCGCTTGCAAGACTCTGCGCTAGCGTGGGTAGGAGCGGAGTCATAGCCGTGCGGTAGGAAATGATCATGTTTCTCCAGCAACGGCAGACTCGCTCTAGAATCGGCGTGGACGAGGTAAAGTTCATCACGATTGTCGTCATGATTGGCAAAATCTCGCCGCAATACTTGACTGCGGGGTTTTCTTCCCGGGGTGAGACGTATGGGTTCACAACCAAGATGAAGATCGTAATCAACTGAAGGTGATCTGCCATGTAGTTAGTATGCAGGGCGCCTTGTCAATCTTGAAGGATACCTACCAGCAACAGCCCGCTGGCCCTCTTCATCCTTAGCGTTGTTCGCTAAGTTCATGATGCGTGCCATAATGGGGTCACAGAACAGTTTCATCGTCTCGTAGATCTTCTCCAGTGGTTGTACTGCAACCACAGCCGCCACACCCTCGGTGATCTCTTCCTGACTGGCCGGTTTCAGTTTGTCAAGGACTGACTCGTAGAAGGAGTGCAGCTGGGCAATGTGACCTCCAAGCAATTTCTGGCAGTCCGTGCCTAGGAACTTGAAGGCCAAAGCTGCAGCCTGAACCACCTCTGGGGAGCTGTGCTGGAAGCCGGAAATGACATAGTTTAATTGCGCCTCCAATGTCTCCGGGTGCTGTGCAGTCCACTCTGTGTAACGCGCTAGCGCCATGATGGCCTGGAATCGCACTTTTTCTTGGTTCGGAATCTGCACGATGAGGGGAATGACCTGTGTCAGGACCACATTTTCCTCAGGATCAACCATACGGCCCATGGCGCGCAAACTAAAGAGGGGCGCTTCGAGCTCTTGCCAGTTGGGAACGTGGTCGTCGCTCGACTGAGAGGCATATTTGGAGACCCATTGTTGGATCAGCTGATACGCCTTGGTCAAGCACTCATTGACCCCAATGACCGCGCAGCAATCCTTGAGCACATCTCCCATGGCGTGCCGGAAATGCCGGAATTTCTCTTCCTGTTCCCGATCGCCGCCGAAAAGGTCCGTCTCACCCTCCTCTGGCCGCGGGTACTCGAGGTGCTTGACCATGATGTCCACGAGGCTAGAGAAGATATCACTGAAGCAACCCCGTGCATCCGCATACCGCTCCAGAGTAACATATTGTTTCAACTCATACCAGAAGACGAAAGTAAGGGAAATCGCGTCCCGCTCCCAGTCACGAGCGCAACACTCTAGGACCGCTTCGACCAGCCCACGGAAGTCAGTCGGCAGGCGTGCCATCAAAACTACCCAGGCCTCGCCAGCTTCGGCAAACAGCCTCGTGATACCCCTGTAAGCATCTGTGTCTTCCGCTTCGGCGAACTCGGCAATCTTCGGGCGGAGGGACATTAATCGCGGATAGAGGGCCTGGATGATTGGCAGTGAATCATCGACCTCCCGCGTGTCTCTATACAAGGTGCACATGCTGTCTACCGCAGACTCGAATGATCGTTCGTCATCAAGAGCCTTGAGGATCACATCCATTAGGGGTGAGTCAACAATCTTCGACGCCGGAATCTCGCGCATCCATGAGGTAATACAGTCAAGGAGACGGGGGTTGGTGGACGCAGTGGCTAAAGCAGAGACATATTCAGCATATCAACATATTATCAGGCTAGGTCCGAGGGTTGGACACATACGGGATGATTGAGCATATTGAATGAGAAGGTGCATGACCTGTTCGGCGTTGTCTTCCAATAGTTCTTTCGTCCTGGAATCAAGGTCCTCTTCCTAAGTTAAGCCAGTAGGTTAGAGTCTGGTCGGTCGCGGTATAAAATGTCGTCACCGATCGCGTGGGGACGGATTGTAAACAGGTGAGGTGCTGATGCTGCCGAACATACACTGAGATTGATCTTGCGACCTTCGGTCACTTCTTCCGGGAGAATCTTGAGAAACTCCAACACACAATCCCCCGCGCTGCTGCCCAGTGCCGCGCCAACTGTGGGTAGGACGTCTTTCCAGTCCAGCATTTGAATGGCCAGGCTCGCCAGACAGACGCAAAGCTGTGTCTGGATCGGCCGAGGGCCTGCAGCATAAGCCACAAGCAGATTCAATACGGAGTCTCGGAGGGCGAGTATCGATTCCGCGGGTAGCTGGTCAAGGTCGAAGATGATCTTGGACGGTCAGTACGGGGTGCCAGTACCGCGTCATGCAGGTTATGAGATCGCTTCACCTTTCCTTTCAACGTGGTTGCTGCGAACAGCTTGGCCTCGACAGGCACATCGGGAGACTGTAGCATTTCGTGGGTGATAGTCCATGCTTCAACCTAGATAGAAGCCGGATCACGATTAGCATGCATTGTTATGTGCGGCGTGGAACAATCGGCCCTGGGGAGGAAGAATGAGGGGTAGGGATGGACGGACTGATTTCTGGAACTTCTCCAGGAACTCATGGGCGTGCTCTTTCTCCGATCGCGAGACATTTCCTGACATAGTAGTAACTGCCGCGAGGACAGCACCAAAGGACTGCCCTGCGGTCCCCTCCTTGCTGGCCATCGTGGACGAGGAGTGGGATGTTTTGGGATTGTTAGAGTTGGGAATGGGTGAAGAGGGGTTCAGCCAGGCCGGGAGGCTCAACACCTATGCAGTGCGATCATGAACACTCATTAAACAAACATTAAAGAACAAGCCGCCTCAAAGGAATCAGCGCTAAACCTTCAGCACAGTGGCGGAGAGAGAGATCGGGGGGTAAGTGACTGGTTAGTGGAGGTGGGATGTGGTGACGATCGACCCAAAGGGAAAAGTTGGTGAGCCGCAATCGTCCCCCGAGGCGGCAAGAAGGATGGAAGCTTGCTTCACCACCTTCCCGATCTTTCTCGACTTTCCCTCCCAGCACCACCCGCCTAACAACCACCACCACGCGTCTCTTTCTCGATCAACCGAACGGGATCACCGTCTTGTTACTCCCGTCGCTGCCTTCGCATCTTGATACCCTACACATCCCTCCCATTCATCCCTCACAATGACCGGTCGTGGAGGCGGTGGAGCCGCTCGCAAGACCCTGCTTGCGCCGATTCATTTCATCTTCAAGCTCCTTCAGCAACGGTCTACAGTCTCTATCTGGCTTTACGAGCAGCTTGCTTTCCGCATAGAGGGAAAAATCAGGGTAAATGGATTCCTGGCGACTTGGTTGCGTGACATTTGACTAATCGACTCGTGTAGGGTTTTGACGAGTTCATGAACCTTGTCATTGACGATGCAGTGGAGGTTCGCATGGCTACAAAGTCCGAAGAAGAGAAGCGGAGACCTCTAGGTATGCGGCAGTTCAAGCTCTTGTTCATTCCCCTGGGCGCTGCAATGCTGATTATATTCTTGAACAACCTAGGCCAAATACTGCTCAAGGGCGATAACGTGTCTCTTATTCAAGCCGTGCAGTGAATTCAAAGGGGCGTTTAAGGATTTCGGAAGCCAGGAAAGGGAAAATTAATCATTCATCTCCGACTTCGTGCTGTGATACGATATCGTTTGCATTTTCTAAACACTTTTTTACGGGTTCTCGCTGGAGTACAATTATCTGCACATTATTGTCGCATTAGATGAAAATAAGGACATGAAAGGGCTCGCTTTCTTTCTGGATATCCTATCAGCGTTGGCGCACGAGGCACCGGTCATCGCCGACCATGAGGACGTCTACTAGCCAGTCGTGATCCGCAACCGGGATCTTTTCGGTCGGGTCAAGCATTTGTTCTTTGAGAGCGAGCGCGACTGTACGAGGGGTTAGCGATGGAATATTCTCGGGTTGACTGCTGTCATCTGGAACAACTATGCCTTACCCAGTAGAGGCAGCTTCGGTGCCGTTGTTGTGCTCTCGGGACCTTTGGAGTACCTTGTCAGGAAATGATCATAGTAACCTTTGCCATGGCCTAATCTTCTGAATCCGTCATCAAACGCCATTCCTGGCATGACAATCAAATCCAACCCGTAGGGTCCTTGCGTAGAATCTTCCGGCTGGGGTGAGACTCCCTTGCCCCCGAAGCAGTTCCTCTTGTTAAGTACACTTGCTTGCGAAAGTGATGGAATTCCCCACTTGTCCGGCTCGAGCGATCTGAACTCATCCATCGACTCTAACAGCAACATATCCATGACTGATGTCTTTGGCTGCGACGACAACTCGAGATTGTGTATGTAAGGTACGAAGACTTCTTTGCCATTGGCCAGGGCATCCTGCACTATAGCAGTTGTAGAGAGTTCGCCGGCTGGCATGGACAGATAGACACCGATCCTCTTCGCATCCCGATATTCCTGGAGAGAGAGTAACTGATTTGTAGCGATTCTGGCTGTAGGAGGTCAGTACATGCCGCGACCATATTGGGCAGAAGCGAATCGAGATCCCTGACATTGATTGGCAATAGAGTCGGCGGGGATCTGCTGGAGAGCATCCCGCATCCTCCGGCGGAGGTCCCTCTTTGCGACTTGCAACCCAGCCATCATCTTTGTCCTTGCTTGCACGACGAGAACGCGGTGTAAGCAGACCAGCGACCAATGTTGTCTACGCGGTCTGCTCAAGGTGCTTCACCTACTAGTCTGGTAGCCGAAGCGGCGTGGCTTGGCAGGCGAACATGTTTTGGCGGATGATTTGCATGGCGGTTCACTTGTTTGATCGGCAGGGCCAGTGGCACGTACCGGGGGAGCTCTTGTGTACTCCACCCTTCAAGGGCCGCCTGCGTTGCGCCTTTCGACGCATTCCTCTCGCTCTCTGCGATCTGCCTCTCCCTTTCTTTCGCATTGAATCTCTTCTCTTCTCGTGGGTATGAAAACAACATGATGGCAACGTACTTCTTCCTTGGCCTTCTATTAACGGCCGTTGGTACCAGCAGCAGCAGCAGCGCATCTGATCTAGAAGGAACATGGACAACCAAGTCCCGCCAGGTTGTGACAGGTCCGGTATGTTTTGCGCCGTGTTGATTGTTTACCAGCCTCGATGGGCCAGCGCTACCTGTTCGCTAACCGTTCAACCTCTGATACTCACAGGGCTTTTACGATCCTATTGGTGATAAATTCCTCGAACCCAATCTCACTGGTATCTCGTACTCGTTCAGCGCCGATGGACATTATGAAGAAGCCTACTATCGTGCCATTGCCAATCGTTAGTCCCAGAATTCTTGTAACCATGAAAGCGCTTGCATTTCCCCGGTTCTGACATGTCATGATCATTAAATAGCCCAGGATCCTTCCTGCCCAAAAGGGGTTATGCAATGGCAGCACGGTACCTATACCGTAAACAGTGATGGATCGGTGGACCTGACCCCGATCGCTGTCGATGGACGCCAGCTTTTATCAGATCCTTGTCAGTCCTCTACGGGTACCTATACCAGATACAACCAGACTGAGCACTTTGAGGTACTTGGCCTCTGCCCGTTTACTATATGAGAGCTACTGACAGGTATAGTCGTTCGCTGTCTCGGTAGATTCATACCATGGTGTCCAACGCCTTGACGTCAAGAATTTCGACGGATCGCCGATGCATCCAATGTATCTTATATACAAACCGCCACAGATGTTACCCACACAGACGCTCAATCCAAGCTCCTCCAGCAAGAGTAAACGCCAGGTCGAGGGAGGTACTGGAGGTCGCTTTAGCATAAAAGATTTGGTCAGCAGGGAGAAAGTTGGTGACCCGAATAACTGGCTGTGGCTTGGTATATTCATGACTACACTAGGAGGGATCACCTTCTTTCGCTCTTAGATGACCACAAAACCTGCGCGTTACCGCGGAGCAAGTATGATGGACGGCTGGACATGAATGGATATGGAGTTCGGAACATTACTGGAAGGGCAAACAGGAAGGGATAAATAAGGTCGGTAATTTTTGGGATGACATGCGATATGGCGCTAGGAACTTTCGTCTTTCTGTTTTGGCACAGCACGTCTATGACCTATCGTTTTGAAGGCACGCGAGTTCTGCTGTGTGGCTTTTACTTTACTTTGCAACTTTTATGGCGACCCGACATCCCGCCCAATGAACAATTTTTCCCTCTGATCCTTCGTATGCATTTCATTGAAGGGGAGCCAGGCAATTGGTCTAGGTATGCGTATTATACAAGTAGTTATTATACATTTTCTCGTGTCAGCCGTTAAGCGGAAGCAACCGCTTCTTTGGCAATTCTTGCGACTTCGGATCTCTCGGCGGGCTTGCCATCCAGGGCTCCTCCAGGGGAGAAGAGAGACTTGAGCAGGAATCCAACCTCAACCTTCTTGCCAGTCTCCTTCAGCTTGGTAAGTTCCTCAGCAACGATCGTCTTGATATCGTCCACGCTCATGGTTTCCACCTGGGCGCCATATTCTTCCAATATCGCGATGTGTCGATCCTCAGTCTCTTTCAAGTCGGGGCGGTTCTCAGCTTCAAATTCTTTGGCAGCATCCCTCGAAGCAGATATACGCTTGCGAATCAGAGACAGGAGTTGAAGGTCAGTCTGGATCGGCGAGTTCGTTTTAGCGGCGTTGTTGGTTTCGGAGATTAGAGCGCGAAGGACATTCAGCCTGGTAATGAGTGCAGACTACGTCAGCATTAATGCGCAGATAGCACTTGGGGACTTAGGTAAGAGTTAGAAGTACCTGGGCGTATCCTTAGCACGCATGGCAGTCTTGAGATCGGTTCTCAGTGCGGTCATCAAAGGCGGCAGAGTCGGACCAGCAGTGGAGTTCCAGCGCACCAGGCGCAGTCCCAGACGGGATGTGAGACGCATGGAGGGAAGCATGATGAACAATATAATAGCAGTAACACTCTTCAATGGCACAATGGATGAATGGGCTTTGCTGTGTTTGCTGCGGGCATGAAATCATGGGCGGAGGAAAAGCAACGCAAAGGCGGAGAGAGCTTGGGCAGGACCTCACCTCCGGGCCCGTGCACAATTTTGTTTCTCTTCCTGCTCGTTTTACGGCTCAGGCCTGTCATTATTCGGTCTGATCAACAACTCGCCCTCAAACCTCCCCGGCTGTTCCCGCCTCTGTTCATTGATGTTGCTTTCTCATACCTTCCCGTCCTCCTTCTCTTTTCTCCGCCCTCTCTATTTCACCGTGAATTGATCGTCCTCTTCGCGCCCTTGCGCCGACCGAATCTTCATCTCGCCGGGGAGCGCGACGAATCGCCAAAGCTTCCCACGGGCTTCTCAACCGGCATCATGTCTTATCCCGACCTCACGCCGACTCTCACCCCTCAAAAGCCCTTACCCGGTGCTTATTTCCAGACTCCTGCACCCACCGTTGCGGCGGCGGCGCCTAGTTTCTCGCCAAAGCCTGTCGCGGCCCCCGCGGAGCAACAACCAGCTTCACCGGTTGCGCTTCCCAGACTCCCCCCAGCCACGTTCAAGCCCAAGACCCAGGCGTTGAGCACAGAGGAGCGTGCTGCAGGAACAGTGAACGACACTCTTGCTCAAGAGGCCCGTTATCCCGATCTGGATAGCTATTTGTCCCGTAAGTATACTTCCGTCCGTCTCGAAGAGGAGGATCAAGTCTAACGCCCTTATTTAGAAGGTATCTCGTCTGACTACGATATACCCGCGTCACAATCATGGGCTCCCTTTCAGAAAGTGAAGATGTACAACATCCCCGATCAGATCTTCGACCAATACAATCGAGCGCAGGTGTCGACAAGCATGGGACTCTTCGCTGAGTTGAACCACGCCTGGGTTGCCATTGACAATGCACTTTACATCTGGGATTATACACATCCTAACCCCCAGTTAGTTGGGTTTGAATACCAACCGAACAGCATTAACACGGTTAAGCTGGCGAAACCCCGAGCTGGTGTGTTCTTGCCTTCAATCACGCACATCCTCGTAGTATCGACAACGGCAGACGTCATTTTGCTTGGTATGGGCTGTGAGACTACGGCTGGAGGCGCGCGGCAAGTCACATTATACCAGACGGGCATGTCAACATCGATTCGTGGCTTGGATATTCATGTCATCGCCTCCTCGGACTCGACCGGTCGCGTCTTCTTCGGTGGCACTTCGGACAATGATGTTTATGAACTCATCTATCAGCAGGAGGAGAAATGGTTCCAAGGCCGTTGTTCGAAGGTCAACCACACTAGCTCTCGTCTATCCGCATTCACGCCGAGCCTGAGTTTCACGCAAAAATCGTTCGAAAATGTGGAGCAAATGGAAATCGACGACACAAGAAAGCTACTGTACACGCTATCATCATCCTCCACCATTCGCGTCTTCCACATGAAGCCAGACGGCAGCCTTGCTTTGGTGATCACGAAGCCAGCCCTCGACATCTATGCCAACATCGGACACATCATCGCGTCTAATGAGACCCTGAATCCCAAAGTTCCCATCGTTTCCATCAGTCCCATCCCAGCCGCCGAGGCCTCTAGGTACCATTTGATGGCCACAACTGCAACAGGCTATCGCATTTATCTTAGCGCCACCGGCTCCTTCACCTGGTCTTCTGCACCGAACGGCACCAACGCACCTACAAGTATGCAGGCCCATCATGTCAAGACGCCGCCGTATGACGGCGCTTCCGCTGCTCAACTCCCCCCGAGCCTTCAGAATCAACCGCGTTTCCAAACCACAGTAACGGCCAGGGTGCCGATCAACACCCTGCAGCCTACCAGATTTACTGTTCGTTACCCTCCAGGTTATTTTCTGTGTTTCACATGTAAGGACTCCACAAACAAGTCAGACACCCTTTTCATTTCGGCCCCCGATTCTGGGCGCGTTGCTCGCTCTCAGGAAAGCGTAATTCCCGGAAAGGCTGGTGAAACTGCTGTCTGGCTCTCTTTGGGTAGCAGGGCTGAAGACGTGGGTCTCTGCTCTCCCACTACCCCAGCCACGAGCACTCCTGGAGGATTCGGAAATGAATTGGCTGTGCAGTTCGATAACCCGGCGGCCGAAATCGCTATTCTGACGAACACTGGCATCCACGTTATTCGGAGAAGGCGTCTTGTTGATGTCTTTGCGGCGTTGGTGCGTAGTGGTGGTACTGGCGACGAAGGATTGGAGGGAGAAGTTAAGAACTTCATTCGCACCTATGGCCGCAGCGAAACGCTTGCCACTGCTCTTGCAGTCGCTTGTGGTCAGGGTGTTGAGATCTCGTCTGACTCACGACTAACACAGATTAATGACCCCGATGTCCTGGAGTTTGCGCGCAAGGTCTTCATCGAGTACGGTGGCCGACCGACCATGAATGAGAATGCCGTCGCTGATAGCACTACTCTCGCTATTGACGCAGTTGTTCCGTCCCCGCGTCATGCAGGCATTGCTCTCTACATCTCCAGGCTGCTGCGGTCGATCTGGAAGAAGGAGATTGCAAAGGTTGGCATTGCTCCCAATGGTGCTCAGACAGTCGCATCTTCCGTTTCTGCTTCCAAACTGCAGGCCGTGCAAAGGGATCTTTTGGCTCTGCAGGAGTTTTTCAAGTCCAACAAGAGCTTCATCGAAGGGTTAAGCGGCCCCGAGGCTTTGACGCGGGTATCCACGAAGCAGGAGGAAACTGCATTGCAGGCGGAGCACCGCGCCCTTCATTCTCTGGTTCAACTTGTATCCCACACCATCGAGGGTATCTCGTTCGTTCTGGTTCTCTTTGACGAGCGAGTGGACGAAATTGTGGCATCTTTGCCGGCAGAGTCGAAGGAACGCTTCCTGAAGCTTACCTTCGAGGAGCTCTTCAGTACCAACAAGGGTCATGACATGGCCAAGGAGCTCGTGAAGGGAATCGTCAACCGCAACATCGCAAAGGGTTCTAATGTGGAAACGGTGGCCGACGCCCTCCGACGCCGTTGTGGCAGCTTCTGCAGCGCTGAAGATGTAGTGATCTTCAAGGCCCAGGAGCTTCTGAAGAGAGCTACCGAAGCCGGTTACAACTCGGAACTTGGTCGCAATCTGCTCAATGAGAGTCTCCACCTGTTCCAGCAGGTCTCTGACAACTTGCCTATGGATTACCTGATTTCCGCGGTGGAAAGCTACATTTTTAACCAATTTTTTGCCGGTATTTTTTAACCAGGTCTACGTTTTCGTTCACAATACTGATGAACATCTATAGGTGCGATTCAGCTCGCTCTAAACGTGGCTGCTCGTTCAGACAAGGCCAACATGGCACTTTCATGGATCGTCGATGGACGGCCAGAGGAGGTAGGTTTCTTTCGATCGTCCTGTTTTACAATCTCGCAAGTTCTAATCTCTTTTGTCTCATAGGACACCCGCAAGGACTATTTCTACTACCGCAAGCAATGTTATGACCTTATCTTCAAGGTTATTCTCGCCGTTGACAGCCTCGCTGCTCACGATCCCGGCGTTGTCGATGGACAATTGACGATAATCGCCAAGCGCAAGAATGAGGCATATGGTGTCGTTTCCGACTCGACGGATGAGGTGTTTTTGACGAGTTTGTACGATTGGTATTTGGAGCAAGGCTGGAGCGATCGTCTGCTGCAGACCAACTCGTCTTTCGTTGTCACCTACCTTGAGCGCAAATCAGCAGACGACCTTGCTCACGCGGATCTGCTTTGGCGGTACTTTGCTCAGTCGCAGCGATTCTTTGAGGCAGCCAAGGTGCAATTGGATCTGGCTCAGAGCGCGTTCACCCTCCCCCTCAGTCGTCGCATTGAGTACTTGGGCCGAGCCAGGGCCAACGCCTCCACATTCACGCCCGACACTAGCCGGCAAGCCCGACAGCGACTGGTGCAGGAAACTTCCAACCTTATTGACATTGCAAACATCCAGGACGATCTCCTGCAACGCCTAAAGGACGACAGGCGCATCGCGCCGGAACGCCGGGCGGAAGTTCTCAAGGATGTGGACGGACCCATCAAGGACATTAGCACTGTACGTCATCAGCCCAACCTTCCCTAGTCTTTCTTTTGCTTTTCTTCTTGGCTAACATTTTCCATGCAGCTGTTCAACCAGTACGCCGACCCTGCAAGCTACTATGACATCTGTCTCCAGATATTCTTCCTGGCCGACCACCGTAACCCAGCCGACATCCGAGCGACCTGGCAACACCTCCTTCAAGACCTGCACGATGAGGTCCTCGAACGGGGTGAGCCCATCCCCTACGAGGCCGTAATCGACAAAGTCCGCAGTTTGGGCAGCCGTCTGCGCATGTCCGAGTCTGTGTTCCCAATTCCCAGTCTCCTACCCATGCTCGAGCGCTATGCCCTGGAACACCAGCGTGGTGTCGGCCCTGCTACTTGGGTCATTGACCTTTTCCTCGATCTTGGCGTTGCTCACGAGACTCTCTACGCCGTCCTCGAATCCATGTACTACACCGACGAAGCTCCCTTCCAAGGTTCCAACAAGAAGTACATTGCCAAGGATCTCCTCTACCTGATTGAGCACTGGTTCCACGACACGGTCCGTCTCGGCGGCGTCGTCTTCGGAAGCGACCTCGTCGCTGAGCGCATCCTCGAAACCCTCCTTCTCCTCCAGCAGGGAGGTATCACTCCAGAGCAAGTCCAGCTGGCACAAGAATTGCGGACGAGAATCGATGATATCCTGCGGTGATCTATCCCACTTTTTGATTTTTCGATTCTCAATTTTTCCATTCGATCGCTTCCCCTTCCTTCACGTATAGCAATGTAACCAAACCCATTCCGATTATTCCTGTTCTGTCCTGTTCTGTTCTAGTCCTGGGCGCTGGAGTTTTGTGTATTTTCTTTACCTTTTTATTATTTTCTATTTCTTGCATGCATGCAGCATCCAGAGAGTCATGTCGAGTCGAATCAAGTGAAGAGAAGTGAAGTGAAGTGCCAAAATAATCTCATCATATATTTATTATATCATTTCAAAACCATCTTTCTTCCGACCTTTCCTCCGTTTCTGTCCATGTTCTGGATATAATCAAAGGTGTACTACTACTGACTGGGTACTACTCATCGACGTATTGAATGTAAGATGACAGTTGTTTAGCTTCTTCCTACTGGTGCTGAGCTGTATCACCACTACTGTATCACTTTCTACTACTACTTGTTATATATATACTAACCTTACCCCTCCGCCCTTAGTAGTTTTCTAGGAACTAAATAGTATTTTTCCTACCATCAATTACTCAATACTAGTAGTAAGACAGATTATTGCCGTTAGATTACCGTCTGATTCGCAATAGTGATGATCATGATGATGATCCTGCTTTCAGTAGCACCATATCTGAAGTTCCTTTCCAAGACTCACTCCGTCGGGAGCTTCGAGCCCAATTCCTATACTACTTTTGATGCTCCATTGATACCTTAACATATAGTAATTACACCAATAGTAGGTCCCAGCATGCTATTATTTTCTTTTCCATCAAGAGCTACTTACTAGATAGTGGCAAAACTGCACATGTTCTACTAGGTAAGTAAGTACTAGGTCATTGAAGTGTGCCAGATCGGTTCCCCCCGCTTCCCGGTGTTGATGGTGGGTGGGGGTGGGTGTGTTTGACGAGGCTGCATACAATACTTATAGTAATAATATATATTGCGTGATGTACAGGGTACATCTGATTATTTTGAGTTTCGGCTTTAATACTACTAGTACGTGTTTACTACTACGCGTTCAATACTGGGAAGATTGATTTTATTTTTGATCACTTAGTATTCTATGTTGATATTTTCGACGCGTGAACATGAGAATGAATAACTAAATCTGGTAGATAATAGAAGAAATAAAGTCTATCGGGTTAACAAATTCGAACAAAGCACTGAAAAATAACCAACAGAAAAAAAAGAAAATCATTGGCTTCGGAAACAGAAATTTTGGATAAAAGAAAAGAGAACAAAAAAAAAAAAATAATAAGAAAAAGAAAAAGTAAAGTTTGGCCCCACTAGTTCTAGAGCATAGAAGCCTAAACAGGGCACAAAATAAGGGCACTAAGGGTGGTGGGAAAAAAACATTAAACAGTCTAATGAACTAGGCCGAGGTATCAATCAAAATCAAGCAGCCAAGCAAATCCAGGCAGAAGAACGGGATAAAGGCGGGTAAAAAAAAGGTAAGGATGAGGAGGAGGGAGGATCAGGCACATGCGACGCGCCAAGGATCCCAAAGTCCGAGGGGTAGCGGGGAAACATTCTCCGGACCTGCTGCATGGAACATTATGGCTGGCAAGGCATCGCGGTGGCGTTCATACCCTCCAACATGTGCCGAGAACAAGGATAGAGCTCCTCGAACAGGTGGCGGAGGCCATCGGGATTTACTCGAATTGGTCGTATACAGGGATGGGCTTTTCGCCCAATGCGCACAGACGGAAGATGTGACGGAGTTTGGCGCCGTTATCATCATCGAGGTAGTCGACAATGGCGGAATCTATTGCAAATATCCGTCAGTATTGTTTTTGGGTGCTTATCTTTGGTAGGTAACAAGGAACTCACGCGTTGTGCAGCGATTGTCGAAAATCACAATGGTCCGAGGCTGCCACCTCACTCGCGCCTGAAAGTCGTGCCCAGTGATGATATGCTGCATGAGGAAGTCCAGCAACCAGCGCTGCTCGGGCTCCTTCAGACCTTGAATCTTGGTGATGAATTCGCCGTTCACAAATAGGCATTTCTCGCCCGTGACTGGGTGGACGCGCACAAGCGGGTGGACGGTGTCGACGGCTTCTTTGCGTACCAGGCCCCCAGTCAGACGTGCATGCTGAATCATTTTTGCCGATGAATGGGTTGCGCGCAGCGTGTCCAACCAAGAGGTGAGCGTTGGAGAAAGGCGCCTAAGTCATGCATTAGAATCTGCCTGCCTGACGGCTTATTCGTCGCGCTTGAGGATGATGCTTACTTGTATGCCATATCGGTCGCAGAGAAAACAGTATCACCACCTACTTCAGGTCCCTCCAGCAGCCCAAGCATCACATAGCCCGGGGGCTGGATCTCGTAGCTGACATCCTGGTGCCAGAGCGTCGTGGTGGTGCGCTGCGACAGGAAGCGAGTGATCTCTTCGCGGTTACCGTCGCGATGGATGATATGGAAACCTGGATGTCCGCGCATCGAGCCAGAGACGGGCTGGTAATTGGGCTTGCCAAAGTGACGCATGAAAGCTTCTTGTGCCTCAGGACCATCATCGATTAGATCCTGGTCCGGGAAAGCTACCACCTTGCGTTCGGCAACCAAAAGGGCAAGCTCATCCTTCTGGGCATCCGTGAGCTGATTGAGCTGAACGCCTTCCACAATGCTACCTATGCGTGGTTGGATCTCCGTCACCTTTGTGCTGGGTGTCAAAAGATTGCGCTTGGACTTATCCTTCACGCGCAGGGCAGGGTCCTGATATTCAAAAGGAGGAAGAGGATCGAACCAGACTTTGTCCCACGTGGGAAGGTATTCGGGGTATCTGGTGCGTAGGTGAGACTCCTTGGTGACATCAACGTAAGGGATATTGATGTCGTAGCTGATCGGCTCTTCCTCCTTATGGGCGTTGACGGGGAGAGCCTTTTTGGGCCGTAGGACAGGTGCAGAGGACGGCATGGTTGTGGATGTACGTGTTGACTTGTGTTTGTGTGTGTGCTCTTGTGCGAAGGAAGTATGTACGTAATGTAGTGTTGCTCCAGGGCACAAAGACGTTGAGCGGGACGTCGACTTCAAGAAAGATGATGATAGTGAGATAGGTGGAAAAGGAAAAGGACAGGAACCCGAGAAGTCAGGGTCAATTGAATTCACTGGAGATGAATGAGGAAGAAAAGAAAGTTCAGTCGAGGGTGGACGAGAGATGAATATATATCTGATCAGATACAACCTCCACCGGCTCGATATGGCGATAAAGGGATTGCACAAGCAGTAAACACGGCCAAATGTGGATGATATGGCTGCAGCAGCGCCAATGGCAATGCATCCACCGGAGGTTCGCTTAGAAAGAGTTAGACCAGGGATTATCCCTTTCAATCTCCGGACCGGAAAGCTTGGGCTGGTCGATACGCCCGACTACGACTACGACTCCTACTACTACTCAAGGCGGACACAAAAAAAAGGTCGTCTCGAAGCCATGACGACAGGGGTACAAAGTCGGTGCCGGACGGGTCTCGACAGATGAGAACAGCGGTCATCGTAGGGGGGTGAGGGGGCGGCGGCAAAGGAATGAACCACTCAGGAGCCCGCATGGCACAAGCAGTGTCTGGAAAAGGTGAAGGGAAAGAGAGCATACAGAGTGGACGAAGAGGCCAGAAAGGGAAGAGGCAGGCCGTTCGGAACAGGGACCGAGGCCAGCAACAGATGCACGACGGAATTGGGAGAAGCGGTCAAGGTCCAATGAATAATTAAGAATGGGGCATCGGCGCGCCCACTCCAAGAGTATAGCTTCCTTCCCGCATCGGACGACAGAGGGTTTACAGCATGGCAACGATTGTCTTCTCGGAGCCAAGGTTGACCGACCGCAGAAGCGATAGCGATTGGACCTGCCGATACTTCGATGGGAAGGCACTGTCTTCTCCCTGGACCCGGCGTGTTCCGGGGGACTGGCTCTCAACTGTAAATTGTTCCATTCGAGGTGGTTCTGGTGTGGTTTCACCGCTCTGATCTGGCGAACCCGGATGAACGATAAGCAAGCCAGAGGGCCTGCAAAGAAGGAAGAGGTGGAGCCATGCGGCCGGCACGTTGGGCCAATATCGTTAAGTTTGAGTCTGTTCCTTCTAGGGTAGACGGCACTAGATCGCGGAATTTGTCCTGTGCAGTAGTGGTGAGGAGTACCACTGCTACTACCAGCAGCAGCAGAAGCAGCAGCAGCAGCTACGGTAGCTCTGCTGCTATCTTGCATTAGTCCTTGCATCGCTCGACAGAAGGACGATGGTAAACTCCCGGCTTCGAGGCCGCGGCTGCTTTGTACTACTGTGGCCTGTATGCGCTCTGCGACAGGTAGCCATTGCCAATAATCCAGGAATATTGCAGCCCCTCTGCTAATGTTTGGTTGGTGGAAACCGTTTATCTCATGTCAAGAGGGCTCATGCGTACTCAGTACAACATTGTGAAGGGGTTAGAGTAATTTGTGTTCCCCTCTCTGTTTCTTCCAGTAAACAAGAAAAAATTTTCTCTTTTCTTTTTTCTTTTTTTTCTTTCTTTTTTCCTTTAGGGTGTTGAATTTTTTGCTTTTTTCATTTTTATTTTTATTTTTTTTTTATTTTCCATGTTTCTTTTTTGTTCGTTTAATTCTTTTTCTCCAAATTTCTTTTTTTCACTTATAAATTTGTTTAGGATAATGCCTGCTCTCTTTCTACCAGTATCCTGGTGGTGATCGATCGCGTCAACTCAATCGAACAAAAATAGTGCCGACTTTCTGGCTCCAGTTTATTCTGGGGCCACAATGCCGAGGAGGTACAAAATCGACTCAGCGCATACCCACTGTAGCTTCCCCGAAAATTTGATGTGTTCGCTCTCTCTCTCTCGGTATTAATGACGCCTTTGCGTATCCATGCTGCCTCTTCGAAGGAGCAAACAACACTGGTGTCAATTTCTACCTTTTCAACAAGCTTTGTAAATTTTGTTTTCTCCCTTCGGAAGAGGTGAGCAACCGTGTAAGTCAAAAGGGTCACACATAGACCCAGTTTGGGCTTCCATCCAACGGCCGAAAAAACTTGCTCACAGTATCCATTCATCCTTCGCATCAAGTCCAATTTGAACCAGGGTGGAACAGACAGGCCTGGCCGATCTTCTCGCGCGCAGAGCCAACGGAGCCTCTCGCGCGAGTTGTGACGTTGGCTTTCATTTCGGGAATGCGGTTCAATGTCCGTGGACTATCGGGTTTCTCCACCAAGCCACGTTAATGTTCCATAATCGGTAGAGATGGGCCGCGGAAGGTCATCCAGGCTATCTAGAACATTTCCCAGATGGCGTCGAAGGCCCACAGAAGCCTCGAAGGAAGGTTGCAGGAGAATTGGTCTGATCATAATGTACGACTGTGTCCGCCCAGCTGTTCAAACCACATTATGTCCGCGTTTGAGCAACCCTTCAAACTCAGAGCTTCCGAGTCTGGAGGGGTCGAATTGCGATTAGGACCAGAGTTTTTGTGTCATCCGTGTTTTCGTCGTAGGGTCTGAGTGCTTTGTCTTTCATTGATCATATCTACTACCTATACAAGTTAGCCTATTCCTGCTGCCATTCAAGACAATCTAGGAATAAGTATGTACGTTGTCGACTGATGCCCGTTGAAGGTGTCACGTCACTGATTCGTTGTCCATTAGCTATCTGTTACGAAATATTATCCCAACTGGTGCATGGGGTAAACGGAATGTCAAAGGATTCCCAAGTTTGGTGCCAGTGGGTACGGTGGATGTGGATAGTCAACTACTGGTTGAGGCTGGCGACTATTCGCAGGGTGTTCTTGCGAGATACAGCAACTAGATAGCACCGGCGGTCAAATTTGGCCCCAAGTTCCGGGGAAAGGGTCGATGTGACCTCCAAGGTACGTACTTAGTGCCTGCTTACCCTGGGAGTCGGGCGACGCATTTCCGGCGGTTGGAGACTAGCCCACTCTGTGCGAAACACTATGCGACAATGGACTGACGGACGGTGGTGCAAAGTGTGGCGCTAAGCGCAAGCTTCCCGTCGTCCGCCCACAAAAATGATGTCTAGGAGGACCGGGCCAGCTCATGAGATAGGGGACCCAGGTACATTTGACGTCGAGGACATTTCCCGGATCAGGTTGCTTTGTCTGCAGAATGCATGCTATTATTGAGAGACATGGTGGGATCAGCGTGCAGGTGGCGGATACCAGCTGCTCACATCCTTGCAGTACTTTTGTTTTGATGCGTAAAAATGAGTCAAAGGCCGATTCCGGGCCAAGAGGAGCCCAGAGGCAAAAGATCAGCCCCAAGGGAAGGGGGAGGGGCAGGCGCCACAACTAAGGGATCCTGGGCTCCAGTAGGACTTTTGCATCACAAGCTTTGCCGGGGGTCGGAGGTCGCAACGAGTAAGCTGAAGGCAGGGTTGGAGAATTGCGGTGAAGACGACGCCCAGTTTATCGGGCCGCCCTGGAATGAGAGATCACCATGAATCTATGACCGATAGCTTGAGGGCGGAGCTGGACCAGCTACCAGGGTGGACATGGCACTAGGATGTCTCACACGACGATAAGATTTCGAAGAATATATCGATATACTATTCAATATGCAAAGCCGATGAGTCTGCAAAAAGCGACCCCTGAGGGGGACAAGACCATTAATTCCTGCTGTTTCCAATATTTCATACTTTTTGGGCTCGTAAACCGTTGGGTCACCACGGCTGGTTGACAGTGGGCTAAACTCACCTTACCCGAGCAGACATGATTGTTGATTGACCGATATCTGGACCGCGATCCACACGACTAAGCTTAAGCTATGTTTAGGGACTTCTGAGACGCGTGCAGTGGAAAAAGCAAACATTCTGCCAATGTAGTGAGTATTAGGTAGGTCTCGGACAGACTTTTCCAGCCGATCGGGTCTGGCGAACGGCGGGGATTTTCTCGATGGCTTCCTTTTTTTTTTATTTTTCTCATCGTTGCTTTTTTTTACTTTTCTGTGTTTTGTTCGTTTGCTTCGTTTGTGTTTCCTCTTCTCGGAGAACCCGTGACGGTCAGCTGACCCGCTTTCTCGCTCCTTATCCTCGCGCATATCAGATTCTTTTTTTTTCTCTCCAGCTAGACTAACTAGCTAACTGTCAAACGAAACTTCTCGGCCGGACGAAAGGGACCGACCTATCTACATCCTACGGCCTACGTTTCTAGATAACCGGGAACACCTTCTCCTTTACGCAATCCCGAGCCCAGAATGGCTTCTCCGACTGCTCCCGCCTCTCTGTGGAGCCGGAAACGCGACCTGATCTACTTCTCCTTCTTCGCTATCCACGTCCCCATCATCTTCCGTAAGTCGGTCAAAAGTTGCCCTTCCCACTGATATACAGAAACTCGTTACGTAGTCCCGAAACCCACTAGCTGACTATCAATCAATCAATCCTCCTAGTGGTCGACGCAGCCCCGATCCTCCCCACCGCCCTCCAATCCAACCTTTCCCACACCCTCCGTCGGTTCTACATCGATACGTACCATGACAAGTTCTTCGAGGAGCCACCAGCCCCCTGGTTCTACTTCTTCATACTCATGGAGTTATTCTACCATGTGCCAGTAAGCGTCTGGGCGCTTGGCGGCCTGAAGAGAGGTGCGGATCTACACCTACTATTATACACTATACCTACTGTTACATCATAGCGCTCGGTACCTCTCTATCTCGACTAGGAGCTAACGAGTGGATTTCATGACAGATGACCCTCTTGTCCCCCTTCACCTCCTCATTTTCGGTCTTCAGGCCTTCCTTACCTCCACAGTCTGTCTGGTTGAGGTCTGGAGTTGGGCAGATCGCACAGTAGCCCAAAAGCAGAACATCAGCATGCTATATGGGCCCTATGTCGCTCTTGGTAAGTAGATGCTGCATGCACCCTGGACATGTAAGCCAAGCTGGACTGCTGCTGACTCACGCTCTGATAGGTGCATTCATGGCACTGGATATGTTCTTTAGACTTCGGACCAGACTGCTGGTCAAGTCTAAGAAGGAGTAAGTAAGTCAACAGTAATCAATTTAACATGATCCCGATATTCTCCCTTTCCTATTTCAGTGGAGGGCATGTATGCATACAGTATCCAATGCAGGGGGTGAATGTGCTGGGACGATAATCCATAGATCACGTAAAAGAAAAAGAAAAATGAAGCAAAGGAATGGCAGATCTAAACTCAGGCCTGCATGCGCCTGCAAGTTGGAGAGGGTGTACACAGTACTCACTCAAGGTGTGTACTTTGTAGTAATTAGGAGAGGTGTTAGACGGAAATGTTTCGCAGACCAATAAACTAGACCAGTCACTGGGTTCTAGGCCTGGGAAGTACATGAGCCTAGTCATGCAAGGACATCAACCTGCCTTATCGTGCTGGACTTAGTGCCGGAGTGAACTGATGGCGTAAGGCATACATGCCAACTCGCTAAGTTAGGTGTGGTGGGCTGAAAAGTCTCTATGGTCTGTGATCTGTGCTCTGTACATTGTACAGGTAGAGATGCATTCCCACTAGATACTTGCTGTGTAAAGTGTAAAGTTGGCAGCAGGACCCGCTACACCGACCCGATCGCTCTTAATCCTGCAGCTGCATGATATAGGTCGGGACGAAGCCCAATGTAAGAAGAGGAGGGTTGTGGACGGGGAAAGCAGGGATTGTTGGCCACAGGGGCTGGCTGAAAGTATGAAGAGATGGTCTCCAAAAGATCCTCAATAAAATCCGGGTGGCTGCTGATAATGTCTATCTTGCTTGCTAAGTATAGAGTTCCGTGCTGGGATCATGGGAGTGTAGGATCACAAAAATGCAATAATAGTTACGTCCGTAGGCTTCATTGTTACAAGGGAAACAAGAAAAAAAGAAAGAGACATGGGTAGAGAATAGAGCGCCATCGCACAATCTGCGCACAGGTCTCGCTGTGGTTGATGATAGATCATATTACAGCGGTACGAAAGTTCCCGGGATTGCTCACCCGGCACCAAATTGAAGGATTCCAAAACGGTGACATCACCTGCGTCATATCAAGAATCCAATGGCTCCGTCTAGGTCTCCGTTGGCTGCGTCTAAAGCTCGCATGGCTTCTTCTCGCGTAAAGCCTAGTTCGGTGATCTTCGCGATGGAGTCCGCCGGCCAGCGTGACTGCGGCGGGGCTGGGCGGGAAGAGGATGCCGCAGAGGCCATGTTGGAGCCACCAGCTGCTTGGCTGCGGCTGGCCTGATGCGTGACCGCACCTGTCCGGGCGCCGACTTCGGCGCCATCGGCTCCCTTGATCATGGGCTCATCCTCGAATTCTTCCTGAAGGTGCTTGGGAATGTCGGCCTCTCCCAAGAATGGGACCGCTTGGTCTTGGATGATAAGTGCGCCTCGTTTGAGGTCAATGCAAGCTTGGTGTCTCCTCAACATATCCAAGCCTAGGAGTAGATCAATGTGCTTTCCTTCCATAACAGTGAAAGAGCATGGAAGAAACATGCTTCCAATCTTGATTTGTGCTGAGTGCACCCGACCTATGATGTTGGCTGTACCAACACCCTTTGCGATACCCCCATAGCGCTGGTCAACGAGTCGCATGATGTTGCACGCGGTCGCACATTCGGGTGACATTATGGTGACCTGTGCGCCGGAATCGACGAATGCGTTGAGTCTGTGACCATTGACCTCGACAGGGATATACAGCATGGTTACGCGACCAAATGCTGTGCGTTCATGTTAGCAACAAGGTTGACACGGAAATCGTTCAGCCCACTTACACTCTGGATGATGTTCCATGGCATTGTGGAGGTTTTCCGTTACCGCGTTTTGACGGATAATCTCCTCGATCTCTCGCTGGTTCTCTGGGTTGAACGGATCTGCATTCAGCATCGCAATCCGAGCCTCCTTCTCTGCTGCGACCTGAGCCTCGCGCTGTTGTTGTCGTTGAAGGACATCACGGAAGCGCTGTGCATCGTTGGCCACCTCCGCCAGTTCCGGGTTTTGCCGTCGAACAGCCTCGCGCACTTGCGGATTACCGAGAATATGTAGACGAATTGTCTCGGGATCTGGTGTCATTGCCTGTCTCCGTTGCAGGTTTTGTTGGGCAGCAGCAGAGCTGGGGCCCCCTATACTCCGTGGGGGAGGCTGAGGCCTCCGCAGGGTAACCTGAACACCTATCATGTCGCCCTCACCAATGCCAACCTGTTCGAGGGTGCGAGCATCATCGGCAAGTAGTTGATTATTGTAGAGGATACGTTGAGAGGGAGGAGGGATGGAGGTTTCGCTTTCAACGATGGCTTTGAGGAGCTCGACGGTCATGTCCCCACCAACTTCCAGGGAAAAGATGTCGGCGTCGGCCTGGTCCGGACGAATCACGCTCACGGTAATGCGCCTGTATATTGTGAGAGTCTTCGGTTAGCTACATATCCACTGGATCTTTCATGTTCTCCGGTTATGGGCTTCTCCACGACATACATGATGCTGTGCAGCTCTAGTGCGGGGAAGCTCTCCCAGACTCGGAGATGGTCAAATCAGGTCGGGGAAACCGGCAAATGCAAGCCCTGGCTAACTCTGGAGCAAATTTTCTATCGAGTCTATTGATAGCCAGTAGATCAGGGTCTTTGTTCGGACAGCCTTAGGTGGCCGACGGGGCGAATTATAAATACAGTCACACCAGCGAAGCGATCGACGCGAGCCGGCGAGGGAGGGGGGGAAGTGGCGCTGAGAGGGGAAGGGAAAGGTGAGAGGACCGGGCTCCAGACGACACAGGAGACGGTCGAAGCGACGACAGGGTATCCTGGAAACAGAGGAAGCCAGAAGGCAACGGCGTAGGAGAGAGAGAGCAAGCGTAGGACGAGCAAAGGCGGGAGGAGGTGAGGTTACGGTTCCTGGTGAAGTGCAGCAGCGGGCGGAGCACCTCACAGCGGCCCGCCTGATTCGGTAGGCAGCCAGTCATGCGTCATCCGCCGCGACACCCCGACGTTTATACTTCCTGTCGCCATCCAGCCTGTTTTCTTCCCCTTTACTGGGTTCCAAGAGAAATGGTTTGCGCGTTGGCTTTGCTATGTCGGGTTTCTTCCTCCTCTCGTCAAACTCCAAAAACAGCACATTGCCTCGAGGAAAACCACCGTACAGGTAAGCTCTTCTTTCTTCAAATGCTTCTAAACTACGGTCGCGTTCTAGACCTTTCTGAACCCCCAACGATTATCCAGCAAATCCATCCATCCATCTTCGGGCGGTCTCATCAACCCTCCAATCTGTTGAGCAGCAGCGTCCCCGCAGTTCGAGATATTTGCTCCACGAAATCACGCAGGATACTGAACTTGCAAGCAGCATCTTTTACCACTCACAGCACTACGATAAGAAAAACCACATGCATGCCCACATTCTTCCCCCAGATGCCATACATGCATCCCATTGCGGCCTGATGCCACGAGGTGCAGCCACCGGACATCCATCAACATGTATGGAACTCTCGCCAGACAAAAGGACTCTCCCATTCCCGAGTATATCCGCGCTTCTCTAGCTCGAGAAATAATGACCCCCACGGTGCTCGCTAGCTGTTCATTGTCCAGTCATCTAGGTGCCCGCTCCTACTACCACTTTTAGCTCGAAATAATCCATGTCCGTGATTGCCACCTAGCTGCTTACTGCTGGGGACAATACGAGACTAGCGGCCCCAAGGCTCAACATTATACCAGGATTAGGCCCATGAACCCACCATTGAGACCTCGGTGGCATCAGGCAGACAAGTCTGCACGCCCCCAAGCTATTGCAGAGATGCCCTAGATACTCGTTTCACTCACTTTAACCTCTATGCAGTTCATGCGTATATTGCATAATGCACTGCGATCGAGCAGCCTTGTGCGAGGCCATAGGTACCACCAACGCAGTTTACCACACTTTTTGCCAAGAGACATAGTCATGACGGAGACATACGAATCGTTTCGGATGATCCCTAGGCTAAGTGGTCCACTACAGTGTTAGTGAGACAGCCGGGCCTTCCATCCATGGAGACTACAACTTGTGCGATTTAATGCTTAGCATAGCGGACTGCGCCACTGGTAGTGCACAATTCTACTTGAGTCGAATGGATATCTGATTTATGTAAATTAGCCGATGAGCTTCTCTGAAGTCAGTATCGGTTGCTGTCAAGATGCTAGGCGTGATCGTGTTTAAAGGTACGTTGATCTATATATGCCCGGGCAACTATAAAAATATATATATATATATATATATATATATTTGACACTGAAAATGAGTAAGTGATGTAGGAGAAAAGTCCTCGGAACTTTTTGTTGTTCTTCATCAACACCGCTCACCCATGCTGAAGTGTGTCTCTTTCTTACTGACAGCTTTTAGTATGGAGTAGTATATGAAGACCTGAAGTTCAACATGGTGCGGAGACATTCGCACGATCTATACCAATGGCAACATTTCTGCCGATCAAGGCCCACTGATAGGCCAGTGGCTTCCAACATCTTTTTTCTTTTTGTTGGATGGTCCTCTAGTAGGCAATATCAGAGCGCCATGAGTTGAACCCCTCAAACCATTTGTCAGGACCAACATCCAGACTAGGTGGCAGTGGAACTTTGTTTGTTTATGCTTTCATTTTCAAGAGTCGATATTAATGGGATATACCCCTCATCTCCAATTTATCACCCGAGACTGAGAAAATATTGCTGCGTCCTTTTATATCTGCTGTTGTATATAATCATCAATACCCTGCAGCCTCACCAGGTACTACTAATGGTAGACTACTATTCTGGCCTCCTTACCTTCAGAAACAACCTGCCATTTGGATATCAAGAGTACCAAAGAATACAGTTCCGTTAAACCAATCCGTTCTTAACAGTTTTGCAGTGAGCATTAAGGCCCAGTCTAATACGGCCGAGCTGTTCAGCCTCGACACGGCTCATGAAAGATCGCTACATGTACCAGAGGGGAGCTTTGATGGTTGGGAAGCGCCAGATCATATCCCTGTCAATTCACTGCTGAGTGCTTAGTGCCTGCCCTCGGCCGCAAATAATCGTTGCTAACTCCGATAACCCCGTCACTACCCCTCGACCCCTCACGCAACTGTGCTTGAAAGACTTACTCTGCCACTATAAACTGACATCATTCCATCTCCCACTCAGCCCAGAAATTGCCTATATCTCTCTTTCACGGAACAGAGCTAGCGATACATCGGGTATATTCGCCATGTCCGACTCATCTGAATCCATCTCCCTGCAAGTAACAGTCCACCTCAAACCCGAGGACCTGCCGAAGTTCTGGGAGGCTTTCGAACCTACCTACAAGGCTGTCACTGCCGAGCCTGAATGTACTTTCTTCGAACTATATCAGGCGCCGGATTCCCCGGGGACTATCTCTTGGGTAGAGAATTGGTACGTCTCATTTTCTTACTGGTTTCTGGTTGTGGATCTGTCTGTGAGTATATGCTAACCAATCAACTATAGGTCCGCGTCAAAGGAATGGCTTATGGGAGTGAGTGTCAACTTTGTTATATGATATTGGTGAATAGGAGCTAAACTGATCGACTTTGAAATAGGTTCAATTGGTGAAGCCGTATTATCTTGATTACTTCGCTGCAACGGAGCCATTGTTTATCAAGCCTAGAGAGGCTAAGTTGTTGAAGAGAGTGGGGGCGCCATTCACGATGGTGAAGAAGACGAATGGAGGGTTGGTGGATTGATTTTGAGGTTCAAGCTAGATTCTAGATAGCGCAGCATGGGCTTCAATTGACACTGAAGACAACATACATGAATATATCAAACGCTCAAGCAAGCTATCGACGCTGATATCTAGACAGTAGTTATAGACATGCTACCAAGGATTAACTATCAGACATAACTCGCCGTATATTGACGCCGACAGCAGTAGGCGTACTCTAGCCTGTACTTGTAGTCATGGTTCACGGTATACGTGACACAGAAACTGTATCACATGATTTCCAAGCTAGATCACATTCATCGTCCAAAAGAGGTACATTGATCTACTCTCAATCTGCTATCAAGACATACACGTATAACGCTGCAGACAATGATGACTCCGATCTGGTGTCATGGACTTCACACAGTACTTACTCGATACGTCTCGCGCATGACACATCTGCCACCCCCTCGCCTTCAACTACCTTGGCAGAAACAATCTCATCCACCGGAATCTCAGCCAGCCGTGAAATGACATGATGCAGTGTTGGCAATGCTTCCCAGCTGAGTGCATCAATCTCAAATCGGGCGTTCTTGGTCGTCCGGAGCCGAGTTATCCTCGAAGGAATATTTTTCTGCTCCTCCTCTTGTGGCACAAGCACGGGGTACTCAGCCTCAGGCTGTCCCTTGTTTGCGCGTCCAACTTGCGGCATGTAGCGATATATCAAATCACCCTTACCAATGTTTTGAGGGGGATTCATGCTGAAATCTTGGTCCTCCAGGTCTTCTAAATGGAAGTGACCCCATACAGCACCTTCCCAGCTGGTCGTGAGGTGATACGAATTGGACCGCTCGTGTGCCTCGATGGCGGTGTACAGCTTGGGCATGCCGAGCTCTTCGCGGCCACTCACGATCGGATCAGTCAGACTTTCGAAGAGAATGGGCAGGTACAGCCCTTTGACTACTTCGCCGTCTGTTTTCTTATACTGCACGCCTTCGATGTAAAGACCTAGGTGACGGTAGCCGCCGCCGCCGAGCCAGTCCATTCCATGAAGTCTCGTTTGCGAGAAGCTGGCATAGGCCACAGTGCTTGGGTCGGTGAAAGAATACCTCTCGTTGGGAAGTAGGTTCTGCAGTAGTGTCCGACTGGTCTTGAAGCGAATTGACGCTGTCTGGAACGTCGACTTCAGTGACTTCTGGACGCGGTTACGGCCCCACCAGTCTTGTCTGGGACCGGGCATGGGACCGAAGACGATGGGCTGACGCCAGTATTTGGCTGGGAGTTTGTTCCAGAGGTGCTTGCGCAGAAGCTGAGTCGAGTAGTCGAATTCGTCATGGCCATAAATATAGTCCGTCATTGCTTCCACTGCGGAGTGTTAGCTATATACTGGGCAAAATTAAGTATGAATAACTGACTTGTCTCCACTGATTGCGGCTTGGAAGAATCGCGTGTCATCTGCTGCACAGTGCTGGCTCGATTGTGACGAGCCTTCTCATACAGCTTCAACCTTTCTGGTATCTCCTCCCGGGTTACATCGTGGGACAGCATGACAGCCAGGGAAACACTATCCTCAATTGCCATCGCCCCTCCGGATGCACGATATGGCAAGAAGGGATGAGCTGCATCTCCGATAATTGCAAGTCGGTCATCAACCCAGGTGGGAAGGGTTTCCATATCCAACAGAGGCCACACCCTCAAGGTGTAAGGATCGGCTTTTGCCAGCATCTTGAGTACCTGAGGGTTGAACTCCTTGAAAACTTCGAGAAGGGCCTCTTTGCTAGCTTCTTGGTTCCAGTCAGAAGAAGTGTTAATCGTGCTCATCGAGTCGGGATGAATGCAAACAAAGTTAAGCAACTCATTGTTGGCACAAGGGTAAATGACCACGCGCTTTTCGTCAGAATCCCACATGTCTACTGAACTGTACACCATAGCAAGTGAACGGGTCTCGGGATCTTCCAGGGCATCTTGACGCTTTATAAGAAAGCGAAATGCGTTCTTTCCAGAGCTGAAAGGTTTGATGTCCATCGCAAATGGTAATTTCGACCTTGCAAGGGAGTGGACACCGTCCGCTCCGATAACGATATCACCCTTAAAAGTTCCCCCGTTCTCGAGAGTCACCGTGGCATTCTTTGGATCAATGTCTACGATCTTGCTCGATGTGTGCAACTGAGCAGGTATACCAGGGCCAGGAGCCTGGGAGGCAACTTTCAGAGCTTCGTGCAGGTGGGCTCGATGAACCAGTGTCCATTTCTATCAAGCGTTATGACGGTGAACAGCTAAGCAGGTAGAGCCATCTACTTACATGTCTCCATTTCCCTGCATGCGCTTTGTTGTCGATCGTAGCCAGAGGCTCTCCACTGGGAGTGAACATGCGTAACTGGCAAGGTCAGAGGTGATGTTTTGATTAATGAGCGAGCACGGTAGTGGGTACCTGCTCGGTCTCTACAGCCCCAAACTTGGTGCCGTCGATCCCCAATCTAAGCAACGCAGAGTTTGCATTGGGTGTAAGGTGGATGGCTGCCCCAATTTCATTTGCAAACCTGGAGCGTTCGAACAACTGCGTTCAAGGATCAGCCGAATACTCTGGTTTACAAGCTTGGACTTGGGATGTAAGAGGTTTACTGACCTCAACACGGTGGCCTTGTTGCCGGAGAGCAATGGCAGCGGCCAAGCCTCCAATACCAGCGCCAGCAATAAGAATGTGAAGCCCCCCTTGGGCTGTGCGTGGGTCGATATCCCCCATTATTGCAGATAGGTCAGTATATCTCCGTTGGCCAGAGGTTGCAGATTAGGGACACCTTGGTTATTTTGCTAGGTAAGGGCGGAATATCATCAGGCATGCTACACAATTATATCTTCTGAGCAACTCCGTCACTCATTTACCCCCACAATCTAGTTCAGGAATAGTCATGTGTGTCCACCATGACTGCCGGACGGGCTTAAGATCTGGGGTCGTGATCTCAATTCTCGGCTCAACCACTTCGGCTCCACGTTCGGGGCGGAAGCAAGGGAACCTTGAGATGGCGCAAAACACCGTGAGGGGTAGATAATGACCAGCTATTTATCACACCGAATTTATTTGAATTCGTTTTTCGATACTCCCGTTTTCTCTTGCTCGCTAATATTCTACTATCCATTTTGGTGAGGTGCAGTTTGTATCAATCATCATGCCGAATCCCATCCGCGAAGACATCACTACCCGGGATGATACATCCTTCCCCTATATTTTCGAGCAAAATGTCACCATTGCTCTGAAAGATAAATCGGGCCTTGTCCGATGCAACGTCTACCGGCCCAAGGAGCTGGAGAAAGCCCCGGTGCTAGTCACCTACGGGCCCTACGGCAAAGACATTCCGTACTCGGACTTTCATCCGAAGTCATACAGCGAAGTCAACCCTGAGCACCACTCTGCCCATTCAGCCTGGGAAACTCCCGACCCTGCCTTCTGGACTAAGCATGGCTATGCTGTTGTCCGGGCGGATGAGCGAGGCACTGGCCAGTCCCGCGGAAAGCTGGACACCATGTCCCGTGAAACAAGCGAGGCTTTCTTTGATGTGGTCGAATGGGCAGCCGAACAGCCGTGGTCCACTGGTAAGGTAGGACTGCTTGGAATTAGTTACTATGCTGGAAGTCAGTGGAGGGTCAGTGCGCGGCAACCCAAGGGCCTGTCGTGTATCATCCCGTGGGAGGGCATGTCCGACTACTACCGCGATCGCTGCCGACACGGAGGCATCCTTTCGAACGCTTTCATCAAGTTCTGGTGGGACCGCCAGGTAGTCTCTAATCAGTACGGTCGGCCTGGTCGTGCCGCTCGCAACTGGGGCCCCGATACCATCGAAGGAGATCTTCCCGAGGAAGAGTTGGAAGCAAATCGTCAGGACCAGACGATCGACAATGTCAACAACCGATTCCGGGATGATTTATACTATGCCAGTAAAGAGTACACAATGTCCGACATTCAGGTATGCCAAATGACTCCAGTGGTTTTAGTCGACGCTGACACAGGGTAGGTGCCTCTTCTGTCTGTCGCCAACTGGGGTGGAATTCTGCTGCACTTGCGGGGTAACGTGGAAGGCTGGACTCAAGCAGGCAGCGAGCTGAAGTACCTGCGCTTCATCACCGGTCGCCACGATCTGCCATTCTACTATTCAGAAGAAGTAGAAATTCAGCGCAGCTTCTTAGACGCCTTCCTCAAGGGCGAGGATCGCGCCGGATGGTCCACCGGAACAGCCCCGAAGGTTGATCTAGTACTCCGCAAAGGAGACGTCGGATTCAACAACGCTGAAGCAGAGAAGCAATTCCCTCGCCGCACTGAAAATGAATGGCCCATTGCCCGCACCCAATACACGCGATACTATTTGACTTCCAAGCAAGAGTTGGTCACCACAGCTCCGCAGGAGCACCCGGTCAAGATCACTTATCGTGCTCTTGGTGATCTGGAGAACCCACAGCTGGTGCAGTTTACCACTCCACCTTTTGAAAGCGAAACAGAAATCACCGGGCACATTGTCGCGCATCTCAATGTGTCAATGAGTCCTCAGCCAGGCTCTCCCACTCCGCAAGACATCGACCTTTTCGTCACGCTGCGGTACATTTCGCCCGAGGGCAAGGAGGTGTTCTATACTGGCACGGCGGGAGACCCAGTTCCTCTTTGCAAGGGTTGGCAGCGTGTCAGTCTGCGTAAGACTGACCCGGATCACCCTCGCCACCGTCCCTGGCTCCCTCATCGCAATTATTACTCCACGGACGTGCTTCCCGTCATCCCGGGAGAGGTCTACCCGGTCGATGTGGAGGTGTGGCCGACCAACGTAGTAGTCGAGAAGGGAGGAAAGATCATCCTGGAGGTCGCATCGGGCGACACACAGGGATGTGGAATATTCCAGCATAATTCTCCTGTAGACCGGTAAGTTGATCCCAGGGTGTATTAAAGATTACTTTGCTGACGGAGACAGATCCCCGGAGCGATTCCACGGTTTCAACCATATCAACTTCGGCCACGGAGATAACTATGTCACATTGCCGATTATTCCCCCGCGGGGCTGGCTGGAGGAACTCCGCAGGAAGTAGATCATAACTAAGAGGAGATAGATTAGCAATTGAGTTAGTTCGTTCATTCATAACGCGAAAGCCGAATAACCGGTTGAACCACCTTTAAAACCCATCGGGATGTGGTCCCGAAGCATCACCATCCGTATACTCCAGTATAGACAGAACAACTCAGCGCTATATAGCAAACAGCATCCCATCCCCAAGTAGTACTCACCAAGAATCAAACCAAACAAAGAACCTCAGTTCATCATACCAAATCAACATCTTACACTACCAATCAATTTCCCACCCCAAAAAATACACTAAACACCACCAAAATGACCAAAACCACCACCAAAAACATCCGCCCCCTAAACCGCTACATCACGACCCACGACCCGACCACCAAAAAAGCCATATTCTCAACCACACTCTCCGAAACCATGCCGGTGCAACAAATCCAAGACTCCGCCAACGCTCAATTCTCTCTCGCCTACACCACCGACTCCTTCCCCGCCGATCTCGCCGATGAGGCTGACATCCCCGCCTACGCCTCCTACCTCACCAACCCCCCGGGAATCACTATCTCCACGGGCTCGGTGTGTCGCATTGTGGATATGCCGCCCCATGCATTGAGTCCGATGCATCGCACCGTGTCGGTGGATTATGGGGTTGTGTTGGAGGGGGAGGTTGAGCTGGTGTTGGACTCGGGCGAGACGAGGTTGCTTAAGAGGGGGGATGTGGCGGTGCAGAGGGGCACGAATCATGCTTGGAGGAATGTTACCCCTGATGGAGAGGGTGGGGAGGGGATGTGGGCTAGGATGTTGTATGTGCTTATGCCGGCGAAGGGGTTGGAGTTGGGGGAGGATTTGGGCGGCATTCAGGTTAGGGATAGTACTTAAGTTGTTGATTTGGGGGGATGATGGGAGGTTGGATGGTTGGGCTGGGGTGTATTTAGAGTGCTTGAATGGAATGGCATCGGATGTCTATAGCTGTTGTGCAGATACTTGCGAGGTTGAGATTGTAGATACAATTTCGTGATCTATGAGTGACGCGGCTTTTGATTGCATGCTCGGATTACTGAGTATGTTGTTATATAGATTAGGTTTTCATGTGATCTTATATCGTTCGTATACTGCCCACGTGGTACTGTGGCTACAAATAGGAGTAGAATTATGTATATGATATTTTGGAATATTTCAGAACAGCTTTAAATCATCCCAATAGTATACTATATTCGGTCTCTGAGAGTAAAACGCAAGGTTGAAATAAGATATATTACTATACTAAAATCACCACTCTCCGCCAATCTCATAATGAAAGATCTTGTCGTTGATCCTCCCACCAGTAAAGCGCCAGAGACGCGCAACAGACTGCAGGTATATCAGTACAAGTCATTCAAAGAGTAGAGTAGATGCTCACCGCATTCAGCCACACCCCGTGCAACATAGACTGAATAAACACATACTCTACCGGATTCGTCCCAGCTGATCGCTCTTCGTAGCTCAAACTCCGGTTCACAGGTCGATATGAAGGGATACGCCTATAGTGTGAAGGCCAGTCCACAGGCCGGGATACTGTCGGGGTAGAGTCACGAGCAGTCTGGGGTTGAGGCTGGGTTTCCGAGCCGGTGTGGTGGATCTCGTAGTCGGAGAGGATGGAGAGCGTGCTGGCTTCAACGGCCGTAGTAGCAGTTGTGGTAGTGGTTGTAGACGACATGATGAAGAACTATCTTGAATTTGCAACGAGCAGACAAACAACAGCAAGTTAGAACAGATGATGTTGTTCCTCTTGACTAGCGGTGGATAGTGCACCGACCTGACCTGCATAACAAAAGGGATGTGCTCATCATCCCAACCCATCCCTTGATTCCCCCACATCCCGAACGCTCGGACTCAACCCATCCCTCCATCTTCCCCCATTTTTCCCCCGCACACTCTTTCTCTGTCCGCATGATCGGATCACTGGCTGGGGCGGTTTTACCGAGCAATAGTGTGTGTGTCCACATCGCGTGTTTGTCGGTGTGACGTGACTGTTGGCTTAACCCCTGCTACTATATCCATCTAGAGTCCATACTTTGGGGTAACAGAGTGCCACCAAGCACGCTTACTATCAACGCAGAATGGTCGCAACACAACCTTTTCAGCGCATTGTCGCTGCAAAGATAGACGGTCGCTGTCAGAATATCAGGTACCGCCAGAATCAATTCCATTCTTTACAGTCCGCTCTTGTACAGAATATCGAGCAGATCAAGGAAGCGATCGCTGCCGATTCGGGAAACTCGCCGGAGGAGGTTCGCGCAGAGATTTGCCTCGCCTTCAAGGAGATTCGCACACATTATGCTTCGCTGGACCTGAAGAAAGACCTGGAGGAGGAGTATCGCGTTGCCAATGGCAAAGATAATTACGATGGGAAGCGTGGAGTGGGAATTGTCTATATTGTTCCTTCTTCGCATACTATGTTTTTCTCTGTTGTTGCGGCGCTGAGTGCTGCCATTGCGGCTGGGAACTGTGTAATCCTTGAGGTGAGCTCAACAACGTCAACTACCTTGATTCATAGCTGACTTGAACAGTTGACGAAAAACACCATGGCCATACCGGTTGTCCTGAAGAAAATCCTGCCTCAGACCCTGGACGCAGATACGTTCGCCATCAGCGAAGAGAGACCAGACAATACATTCCTCAGCAGAACGCACATAATTGCACAGAGCGACTCCATTACTCCCTCTAACAACACTCTTTCTTCGCCCACTACTGCCAGAACCGTTGCCATCGTCGACCGCACAGCCAACATCTCCGCCGCAGCGGAGGCACTGGTATCTGCGCGATTCGCTTTTGGCGGTCGCTCAGCTTATTCTCCTGACGTTGTACTCGTACAGGAGTTCGCCATGAAGGAATTCGTGGAAGCCATTATTCAGCGATCGTCAAAATACCTTGCTGGTCAGAATGGGGATGCCCGTCAGACGGCCGTCAACCCGCGGCGGACGAGCTCGGGTGTTTCGTTACTCGATACGGCGTTTAAGGATGCCAGCGCACGGGTGATAGTATCTGGGTCTGAATGGGGTGTAGTTGAGGTGCACGATCGGTAGGTTCCTGACTCTAGTCATGAGATATGGCATGCTGACTGCAGTAGGAAATCCCCTCTTCTGCAAAAGAAGGTATCCGAAAAGGTGCTTGTCCTGCATCCCGTGACTAGCCTGGACGATGCTATTGATTTCAGCACATCGTATGCCTCAACCCGTCTCCTTTGATATTGAAATGAAGCTTACAACCGTGTAGCATGGGAACCCTAGCCGCAACATACGCCTTCTCCGCCCCAGCAGCCGCTAAATACCTGACTCAATTCATCGACTCATACACATCCTATATCAACCACGTCCCCGTCGACATTCTCAGTAAGCTCTCCCATTTCCTATCCCCTAAAGACGTCTCTAACAAAATCAGTCGGCCCCGCATACCCCATCAACCAACAACCCTCGCGCGAAACTCGCTACTCAACGCGCTCTCTGCAGGTCCCTCGACCTCAATTCGTAACGGAAACCAGCAACACCGCTCTAGTTCAAGAAATAATCAAAGGCTACGCATCCAAGTCCAACGACGCGTTGCGCGAGGCATTGGTGCCGCTGCCTGCGATCGGACAGCGCAGTGGCAAGGCAATTGGGTTCTTCGAGCAGGGAATCATCACTGGTGGTGTAATCACGCTGTTTACTTTTGTGGCGTCTTTTTCGACGATGGGGATTTATGGCTATGCGGCTGTGAGAAGATGGAGGGGGTAATGGGTTGTACATCATTTTATTGGCGTAAAATTGGAATGCATGTGAGTTTATGCTGTGAGATTCGGACATAGTTTGTATATGTGAGATAGTATAAGGTTTAGGACTCCTTTACTTCGCCAAGAATGAGCATGATGCTCAGTCTGTGCAAAGCTTGGATGGCTAAGCAGCTAATCAAAATTCATGGATTATACATCTAGTATTCAAAAATGTAGCTAAGCATTAAGCAGCCACAAGCGGTTGCTTCGGCCACTTCCCAAACGTAAACTGCAGATTAGCCATATTACTCAACTCCCAAGTCTCGGCGCCCAAGACCCCATGACAGCCTTCATCCTCAGCATCCCCCGCCGCCCCCGCCACAAAAGCCGCCGGCACGAAATGATCATCTGTACCATGCGCGTCACGAAACTGTGGATGCTTCATAAGCCTAGTTACCGCCCGCTGCAGCTGCAATCCCGATGTCTTCGTCATCACATCCTCCAGAGATTGCTTGAACTCTAGTGCCCACTCCTCTGGTGGGATCTCCTGTGCTAAAGAGTCGCGATATTTGACCATGGATCCCCACCGATTGCGGTAGAGATTATGTACTGATCCTCCTGTGCCGATAAGGAGGTAGTTCTCCTTTCGGAGTTGGCGCAGTGTCTTGCCTATCTTCAGATGGTAGTGGGGATCGTATCGCGCGTTACTGGATACCACTGTTACCGGAGGGGGGTTGCCCTCTGGGAACATCTTCTGGATAATGGTGTACACGTCTACTATCCAGTTGTACTGCGGGTTGCCAGATACGTTGAACCCCTCTGCTTGAAGGAGGTCGATGCATCGTTGTGCGGTGGACAAGTCAGAAGTCATTTTGTAGGTCTTGTAGTCGTTGCTCGGGACGATACCCATGGGGCAGATCTGGGGAGCGGGGTTCGTGGCCACTTCGATGCCGTCTCCTAGTGTCGCCCAGTGGGAGCTCTGATTTGGTCATCCTTTGGAGTTAGTGTCCGTGAGGAACAAAGTACCTTCCCCAATGTGGGTAGTGTAGAGTAACGGGTGGATCCGGGGTGTTTGTGGTATACGCACCAGCATCACTATTCCTTTCACATTGTGTGCTCGTGCTTCGTCGCCACATTTGCGCCAGTACTTGGAGCATTCGGTCGTTTCGTATATCATCAGCGGAGAGCCATGGGAGAACAAGTGGACCGGGGTGAGGCCTAGCTAGCGGCGTGAGTGGATCTGCTATAGTTGGCGGGGTCTATGCGTATGGGGTCTGGTCGGGGTTGTGCAGTCATACCCGTTTTGTGCCGTCCGGCTTCGGCTTTCATTGTCCTTGTGGGGGTGATAGCACTTCCAACAACGGTCTGAGGAGTAATTGGACTTGGACTAGTCGGGCCCTGTTGGTAACTGGAGGCGATGGATGACCGTGGATGGGAGCGAGGAAGGGGCCTCGGCTGAGTGCCTCCACATCCCGAGCACGCTGTAAGGGTCCAAAAGCAATTGATAAGCAACGTCACTGGTCATCGCGAGGGTCCATCCCTTTTAGTTGCCAATCTGGCTGACCGGGAAGACGCGTGCTCGTAAAACTCTTCTGCCTATAGCTGGTTGATCCCCGGTGGAATCCGGGTCGCCATTATTGCACATCCTGAATACTCATTATGATGGTTTGTTGCTCCCCCTCCGATCCCTGAAGCCCTGCAGTTCCTGTGCCGCTTAGTCATGGCGCCATCCAGTGCTGGATCCAACTTTATGGCGCCGGCGGAGCACCAGACTGGCCAGCCCCATCCTCGCCGCCCAGCAGAAATACGTAGACAAGTCTTCAATTTGGTTTAGAATAGCAACTAGTACTGAGTACTATAATACTATCCCTCTGGAATATTCCCCAATTATGGGTCCGTTCCCCGCATTTTCCCATCCCGAGCTTAACGCATCGTGACTTCCCCACACTGTCTCTCATCCCAACTCTCTTCGTTCTGCTTAACACTATTTCCTCTTCTTCACCTCATCGTTTCCTTCATCCCATCTTCTGTTCCACCAATGCATCGCCTCCATCATGCTCGATAAGTCCTCTCCGTCACTCCCGGCACAATCTCCATCACGACCACTCCCCAAAGCGCGCGATGGATATTTTCAATGTGGGTTCTGCAAGAAACACTACAATCGAGCAGATCACCTAATTCGACATGTCCGGTCGCGTATGTCATTCACTTAATGTCATCAACAATCTCTTCTCCTAACTCCATGCGCAGATACCCGCGAGAAACCATATGTTTGCCATGTGTGTAACAAAGGCTTCGCCAGGCCGTACGTCCGTCCTTATCCGTCCCTGCCATCCTCTCTCTGGTTCTGACCGCACCGCATCAGGGATCTGATGAAGCGACATGCTGCAGGCCATGATCATCCGCGAGATGGCAAGCGCAAACGTCCCCCGCAATATGCGAAGAGCGGTCGGGTCTCCCAGGCGTGCAAAGCATGCGCCACGTCAAAGCTCAAATGCGACGAGGAGAAACCCTGTCGACGTTGTCGGGACAAAAAGCTTATTTGCGATTGGCACGACGCGGGATTCGATGAGTTGACCCCTGGTTCTCCTATGCAAGGTTGGTTCATCTATCAATAGCGCTGTGTCCGGTCACTGAGCGATATAGGGTACGATGATCCAGACAGCCAAAGCCAGTACCCCGAGCCCCCTCAACCGCAGACCGCATTCTCGCCATCAATGCCTGCCATGGGCGATTTCCCAGCTACTATAGATAATCCTCCATTTGCGACTCCTGACTTTACTGTGAACAATTATTTGCCTGATCCGCCCGACGCCGCTCCCGAAAATCCTCCGACTACCAGTTATGATGGTGAGTCGCGCCTATACCGTATTGATACTGTGGCGTGTGCTAAGGGAGCCTCATCGAAGCAATATCACCCGCGTTAGATCATGAAAGTGGTATCTTCAGTGTCGATGGAACCTTCTTCCCCGAGTTCATTCCCGATTCCCTCATACCATCCTTATCCCGCCCGAACGAATTCGACCCCCTGAATTCCATCAATCCTACGCCAGACTACCGCCATAACCTTCTCAATACTAACATGCAATTTGATTTCGATCTGACTGATGTCGACTTTGGCCTGATCGACTACTTCAACTCCCAGGGACTATCACACACTGCTCCACAGCCCCCTGATGCACCCAATGATCGGTCCGATGTGGATAGTAGGATTGCGCTTGGTGCGGAGGCCTACAAACGGTCATCGCTGTCCGCCTGGAAACCTGCACAGCATGACCATGTCTTTGCTGACCAAGATGATTTATCAGTCCCAGTGGTTATGGACAGCCCAGGATCGAGTATTAGGGGCGAGCGCCAGATCCTTCCTGAGAGACTCTCCTCGGGTAGTCGTGATCTTATATTCGGAATGGTCTTGCAGACGAGCGAGAAGACCGCGGTTCCGCGAATAATAAAATCATTTCCGAGCACTGAGCTTTTAGATGGTCTCATACAAGACTACTTCGCCTACCAAAGCCATCAGCTTGATCCTTTTATTCATGCTCCCACATTCTACCCCAATGAAGAGAGCTCCGACATGCTAACAGCTCTTGCTGCCTCTGGTGCAGTCCGCTCGGCTATCCCAACCATCCGTAAGCTGGGCTACGCATTGATGGAAGTTGCACGCCTCCAGATGTCGACTAAGGTATTTGCCTTATGGGTGCTTCTTCTACCGATGCTAATGATAGGTAGTATGAGTCAGATAACCGCATCACGCGCCACCTTCGGCCTTCGCAGACATTCGCAGTCGTCATTGACATTGGTTTATGGAGCGGCAATGGTCGGAGGACAGAAATAGCGGAAAGCTTCCAACAACCACTGGTGACGGTCAGTTCCACGCCTGCACTAGAAAGGGTATCGCTCACTATAGGTTCAGATGCTTCGACGGGCATTGCGTTTTCGCAGAACCATCTATACGACTATTGTTCCAAGCCCTGAGGACAACGAGGAAGAACTGCAGAAGAAATGGCACTCTTGGATCGAGCAGGAATCTTTCAGAAGGTGATTACCATTTTGTACCATGTCTTGGACTGGGCTCACACATTTAGACTCGTTCATCATCTATTTTTACATGACGCCCAATGCGCGATGATGTTGAACGTCAGTCCACTCATTTCGTACGCAGAGTTGGAGCTTCCGCTCCCATCCATTCGCGCACTATGGGACGCCAAGTCAGCAGCAGCATGGAGGGATACCTACCTAGCCCTTGGATTACTTTCAACCGAGCGACAGCCGTCCCTAGTCGAGGCATTGCGGGACATGTCCCGATTACAAGGAGTTGTTGATCTGCAACTGGCCGGTTGCATCCTCCTACACGGCTTTTCGGCCATGGTGAATGAGTATCACCGTTTTAGCTTTATTTCCAAGGGAAATCCCAAACATTGGAATGCATTGGTAACCAACTCGCGACACCAGGAACTATCTCAAGCTTTGCAGCACTTTCGCATGATTTGCTATGAGTGGCCTAGCTTTCCCATTCCTGAAGTTATCTTAATATACGAGATGATCTCGATGTTACTATACATGTCACTAGAGGATCTACAGTTGTTTGCCGGGAAGGAAGACAAGAATGAGGCACGGCGAGTTTACCACAGTGCGCTTGATTGGATCAGCAGCATCGACTCGCGACGTGCAGTGTGGCATGCCGGCCAAGTCATACGGGCCGCCAAAGCCATTCCCGCGGGGTCGCTAACTGGCTTCCTAGCAGTAGGTGTGTACTATGCCAGTTTGGCCTTTTGGTCGTATAGCGTGGTGCTCAAGGCAAAGAATAATAAACTGGCCTCGGAGAGCCGCCCATTGGGTCCGCCTTCAACTATCCGCGGCCCAACAGTCTATCTAGATGGAGACGAGACGACCGACGTGCAGAAATTCATCTCTCTCGGATGTGGGAGTCCGGCATTACAGGGTCGACAAGGTCCTGCGTTTGTCTCCGATCCGGGGCAAACGATGGATGTCACTCAGGAGCTTCTGCGGGCAGATGCTTCCCACGATGCGCTTCCCCCATTGGTTCAGGGGTTGTGCCAATTGATGAACGGTCTCGGTAATGCTGCTAGATCTACCACTTGAGAAACATATGTGTATTTTACGATGAATATGATGTACGATTGGCGAGGCTTAGTAGTTTGTTGTGCTGCAGTAGTCGGTAGTAGTGCTAGTAGTCTATTTATCATATTTTCAGTAAATGACAGTCGACATGCCCTGGGCTACATCCAGTCTCTGTTTCATTCAGTAAGTATTCTAGTAGATCCAAACTTGATTTTTAGGCATAATTGACACTGTCATCCAATAACGGAATCGCAACACCTTTCTGATGCGTTTCTCAACTTCCCCAAGGCCAACAGAGATGAGATGAGGCCCGTGACGAACTCTTCTACATTTATGCCTCATCCCAATAATCATATCGAAGGTTTCTAGAGTTCACTACTAGTTAGCACTGTCGCAATCTATACTAATTCGTTCGCATATCCCGATCCATATGCCGCAACGGATGAAATATATAACCAGAGAGGAATCAATACCTACCGCAGTAGGACTCTTCTGGATTTACTAGGTAGCTTCAAATAATAAGAAAAATTCAATTTCGTAAGATATATATAAATATATATATCTGTTTATATACAGCTACTCCTATCTACCAGAGTGCGACAGTCCCAATGAAGACACAATCTACGCGGAGGGTTAAGCAAACGAACAATGGCCCCAACCGCAACCACAAAAAAAAACCGAGAACCAAAAATTTTCATTCAGGATTGGTAAGAATTAGAGGATTGAAAAAATACAAAAAGAGAATTCGAACTCCGATAGGGGGAATCGAACCCCCGGCTGCCGTGTGAGAGACGGCGATGTTAGCCACTACACCATATCGGATGTTGTTGAAGATCTCAACAATAATGAGCAATATGAGCAAGTGCTATATTAAAGGGTTGGATCAGGATATACGTCACTTCAAATGATCAAGAATATTGGAGAATAATGTTTATTTAAGCGATGTGAAGAGAAATTGGAGTAGGAGATGTCGGATTTTGTCGAATGGTCCCTGCAGGGATTCCGCCGCGCTAATGCAGTGAACACGTGGGGTGGTAGGGATTTTCCCGCGTGTTTCTTTGGTAGTCTAATTACTAGATAGTAGTTAGGGGCGTAACCCGTCATTTACTACTAGTTTGCTGGATTATGGGATCGTACATTCTGTTGTGCTCTGTATTCATTCTACAGTCGTATGGTTGGCACGGATACCTCCTATATTGATTCTTTTGGTGAACTAAGGAAGGATTATTTCATGGGTTTGACTAGGAATATATAATTCGAGAGGACCTATGGTCATTGTTGTGAATAACCACTTGGAATTGTAACCAGAGAATCATATCATGGTACAGTTCTCATCTTAAATGCTTGTAACTCATTATTCATCATATGGTACATCAGTCATGGGGTATAAAGCGAAGTATACAGATACATAAGTCAGTGAGACCAGTTGACAGTCAGCCTATCGGAAAACAGCACCATTCTCAGGCTTCCGAGCGTAGACAACGGTCACTGGTAGATAGGCGTGGGTCTGGTAGTCGCGCAGGGAGGCGCGCATTTGAGCGAGGAACACCTGCGCTCGCTCGTATGACCATTCCAGCGTGGAAGTGAGAAGACGAAGCATGAAGCCCTCTACCCCACCGTGCAGTCGAAGCTGGTTCCAGCGGCCCTAGACAGTGTTAGCAGTAGCAGCACTGACAAAGGACAATTACTTACAAGTTCATGGAGCTTGGGGTCTGCACTCCACCTGTTATAGTCGTCAGCCAGAAGAGATACGCGGAAACAGAGGAGCAAGACCTACGCGTTCATTGGCCATTGGAACTTGTTTTCCACAACGCCAACAAAACCTGCATCCCTCAGACGTGCGGCGCTCTGTTCCCAGATTTTGAAGGTTTTGCCAAACTGCTCTCCGGCACCAATGACGGTTTGTCCCCAGAGTCGGTAGAAGTGATTTGGGGGCACGGTCCCATCATCCGCGACCGGCTCGACCGAATGCTCTACCACCTCAATGTAACCGCCGGGTTTGAGGCAACGCCAGCATTGCCGAAAGAACTCGTCCCAATCAGGTATGCAGCCAAACAATTCCCGCACGTGAATAAAATCGAACTGGTTTTCCGCATAGGTCCACGGGAGCGTCACATCGTCAATCTCAAACACGCAGTTCGGAGGGACGAATGGGGGCTGAATCGGAGATAAGTCTACTCCGGTAACTTTGGCACTGGGATATTCATCTGCCATGTCGCTTGAGCCAAAAGTCAGTATTCGGTACATGGTATGGACGACGGAAGCAATAGTGATCACGCACGTAGCCCATATCCCGGTTCCCGTACCCACATCAAGGATTTCCTGCGATTTATTCTTAGACAGTTGTCGACTCGGGCTTTCCAAGAGTCAGGAGACCTCAAAAAAGCCTGCAAGATGCTTCAAGCGACGCCAGCCATACCTGTGGATTCGAAATGGGTGCTAGGTGTAGCTTCCCGTCGAGAGTCAGACAGTACATATGATGCGCCAGATCTTGCTGTTCATTGGCGATGTCATCGTTGGGGCCCTGCAGGTGGAATCGTAATCTGTTAGCCCACAGCTGTGGACAACTCCCTCGAAGCCGAACAACCCACCCAGTAGGCTCCATCACGATACGAGTGATAGCGACGGCCATACTCATATCGGTAGTCGGTGATGTAAGTGGACAAGGTGATTGTGTCATCGCCGATCAAGGAGTCCTCGCCGTACGCGGAGTCATCGTCCGCGATGTTGTCCTCGCCATCGCTCATGCGGGTTGACATATCGACAGAAGAATAGACACGGTGTGGGGTATCTGTGCTGATGCTCAAAGGGATCTCAGTGGTAAGGCTATGTTCCTCGCAGCGGGAAGAGGTCATGGCGGCGATCGGGAGCCGAGATCTGTGGACGGTTGCGGAGATCTCCTCCGTACGGGGCACACGAACGGTTGGGGCAGTGCAAGGGGGTGTTTTCCATGAAACGAAAGCAGGAGACCCAGCACCGTTGGAAATAGGAGAAGCGGGGTTCAGATTTGAGGAAATAGTGTGGTGGTTGCGATGATGCAAAACTGCACAAGGAGGCAGAGAGGATCGACCGGAAAGATCGAGAAGAAAGGGGGAAAGCCATCAGGTGCAGCTGGAGAGAGCGGAACCTGAGTTGAGCGGTCTGCAACGCCCCAGGCTGGAGATGAAGGTTTACTGTTGATTGCAGTGTGGAACGTGTTGAGGGTGAAGCTGTTTGAACGGACAGATGGTACCTGCCCAGTGCGGTTTAGTTGCGTGGATGATCGGCTCTCGGCCGTTTCGGAGGGCCTCGGGCTGCTCGGCCTCAGGGTCACCTGCGGGGGCGGTGTGACCGTCCCTGAGCTGTGAGTGGTGGCAGATGCCGGTTTGAGTTTTGCTGCTTGCTCCTTTTCGGGTTTGTTCTCTGATTTCTTTCCGATCGGATGCAGTAAAATGCGGGTCACATGGCTTGCAGATGCATCCGCTAGACCACCTTAGGTTTAGCCTGCACAGCTGATCCTGCACGAGTGGCTTAGTCATGCTACCGGCATTTGGCTGCAGAATCCGGCAGTGCAGCCACTCCATTGGCAGAACAACGTGCAAGTCATGACGATCGTCGTCTCCTTTTTGGCTGCTCTGCATGTCTGCAACCATCTGGCAATGGGGATTGTGCCCCTCCCACCGGCGTCCGTCTGCCTCCGCCCAACAACACACTAATGCTGCGTTCTTGACGTCACCAGCTCGAGTCCGGCTTCCCTCAAGCCTGCAGCTTTAACGCACCATTTTTCCTTCTAAAAGAGAGTTGTACACCTTCTCACAACATTCAAAGAATATGGTGTATCAGGATTCATGGCGCGTGATGGCACAATCCATAGTCTACGGACGTGGTGATGTCCAATTGTTCCCACTGTGTGGCCTACCCGTGATGGGTAGTAGCAGCCGCTTATCAGTGGCCCAGACTAGCACACGCAATGCAGTCATCTCGGCACTCTGCTAAATGCCGTGACCCCTGGTATTGTCTGGGGCCTAAAGTCCCCATTCGGTGCTGGACAATGTGATGATTTAACGGTAATGATCACTATGCGCGGCACTGTAATAACGTGGTACGGAGTACTTTTCCTGGTTCCACTGGGGTTCGCCTGTGAGATCCGCAGATTGGCGAAGCCTTAGTGGACAAATCACAAGAGTGTCATGAGTCGCGGAGGCCCATCATGACCCTTGTGTGCGTAGAATCTCTACTTCCGTCATCATGGATTTTTTGACATGTTCCACACGTCTGCTTTTATCCTTCCAACCCACTGTACATAGTTGGACCATCTCTCTGCCAGCCCACGAGCTTTGTTTTTTGTATCCACTCGAGGTCCGGAAGCTCTGTGCACCTTAAATGACATGATGGCCCCCCCGGAGCCGAAACTCTCGACCACGGTTCTCGTTGTGGGCGCAGGTAAGGCTTTGGTAGTCGCGTGGGACTTCCAACCTCACGATGAAGCCTTGCACCAAGGATCCGGACACATAACGCTGATTGATTATGATTAGGTTCAACTGGACTTGCTTTGGCTCAGGGGTTGAAAAAGGTAGTTATAACACCTACTTCTGTATTCCTCCTAGCTGAACCCTTTCCGTTTAGGCTGGGATTCCTACTATTGTGGTAGAAAAACATGACAGCTTAGATGCACATAACCGTGACTGGAACATGGGCTTGCACTGGGGCGCAGGCCCTTTGCAAGCTCTCTTACCAGAAGAGCAATGGTCACGAATCCAGTCAGTCCAAGTCGATCCTAATGAGCCTACAGCAGAACAAGATGCTCTCAACTTCCTCAACGGACAGTCCGGAGAGGCCATGGCATCCATCCCTGCGCGTCTTTTCTATCGGTTGCGTCGTCGGAAACTCCGAGGCCTGATGGAACCAGGCTTAGACATTCGGTATGGCCAAAAGCTCCAGGATATTCAGTGTTCTGCCGACGGCGAACATGCCACTGCCATATTCGAAGATGGCTCGTCCATTTCAGCTAGCATTATAGTGGGCGCTGATGGAGCTCGCTCGACGACACGACACGTCTTGCTAGGGCCTAACAGAGGGGAGGTCCGCCGGCTTCCTTACTGCGCAACCTTTGTCCAGGCCCAATACTCCGCAGAGCGTGCTCGCTACTTACGACAGTTCCACCCTCTTTACATCGCTGGAATTAATCCTGCGGGGTATTTCTCTTTCTTCGGCCTACACGACGCAACAGATCGCGAGAGACCAGAAACTTGGACTTTCTTCTTCTACATATCATGGCATTCCTCCCTGCAGGAGCAACGGGAGACAGCTGGTTGGAGTAACGCACAAAGGCGTGAGCAAGTCAAGAAGTTTGCCAGGACTTACACTGATCCTTGGAAGAGCGCGTTTGAATGGCTGCCGGATGACCAGCAAGTCTGGCACATGGGCCTGAGCGACTTTGACCCACGCGAAAAATCCCATAGGTGGGATAACCGAGGGGGGCGGGTCACATTGGCTGGTGATGCAGCACACGCCATGACATATCAACGTGGTCAGGGCTTGAACCATTCCATTACCGACGCAGCCAATTTGGTGGAAGCAGTGCGACGGTTTGTCTCTGGAGCGGCAACGCGGGCTGACGCTATAAGGGAGTATGAAGATGAGATGATTTCCCGCGCGGGGAGTGAAGTCGGCCTGTCTACTGTCAACACGGCAATGCTGCATGACTGGCACAAGGTGTTACAGTCACCGGTAATGACATCCGGCATGAAACGGTCAACTGAAATTATAGCCAATTGAAGGCAGTGTTATCACCACTTCCATTGACCTATGCACAGCGACAACTTTCCACCGATATCTGACTTAATGATACGCCTATAATATAATACAGATATTCATATACCTCAACTTTCTAGCATAATATTTCGAATTACACATCCACAAATGAACCATCAGAACTTGAATAATCACAGATACCCGGACATGTATCTCAACGAATTCAAACCTTTACACACGAAAGAAGGACATTCTTCTACCCCGCATTTGAATATCCCGGTCTATCCGGATGATCTCATTCCCATAAGCCTAGCCCATTCCTCCCATTCTGCAGCAACCAGCGCGCGCTAGTCTGACGTTGCAGAAAGTGCCGTCCCGCCTATTCACTGGCGCTGATCTCTACCGAAAGTAGTCGTAAGTTTAGCTGGTTGTTTAGCGACCGTTGGCAGAAATCTTCGTCTCCACTTTCGGATGTTACTGCTGATAAGGATACGGAAAGGGTAATACTATTATAGATAAGGAGTATTATATGAGCTCTGCTACATGATTCACCGATGCAAGCAAACAATTCAATTAATGGCAATGCATTTCACTGCTTCCACTAGCAAGGCTTATGACCTGGAAGTCATGGATAGAACGTAGAGCGGGGTGATTCTAAATGGGCGGAAAGGGAGTAATGGCTGAGACAATCGGTGTAAATGAATCAATCAATAAGAGAAAAGACTACTTAGATCTACCCTTTGGCTACCCATAGTTCGAGATTTTACAGGCTATACTGTAATTATTCCCGACAGAAGAGATAATTATTTGACCAGATATTGGTAATAAGGAGCAGAGAGGGTGGAAATTACGTCGAAGAACTGGAAAGGCTGAGAAAGGAGAAGATGTTTTCCGAGTCCAAGCCTTCTTCAAACCTCCATCCCAATTCCACTACTCTTACACCTCAACCCGTGCAAGAGCCTTTAGACATGAAAGATACTTATCCTTATGCAGACCATCTCCACCATTCTTATAAGCCCTAAGGACCTCCGAATTTCTTTCCTTGATCGTATTGACCATATACTGGATACCATCAGCAGCAAGCTCCTCCAAAGCTTTCTCATCCGCCTCCTTAGATTCATCCCGAATCTCATGAAGTCGCCTCAGCCAGAACATGTATCTCCATGGAGAGAATCCCATAGGTGATCGCAGTCCGAGATCCGATTCAACGAACATCTCACCACCCTTGCTAATATGGCTCGGACAGTCATTCCAATATACATCTGATAGCAAAAGGAGGTTGTGATTTGCTGTCTTCAGCCAAGCAATAGCAGAGGGTAGCAGATGAAACACCTCCAACTGCTTAGTGCTTCTATTGACGTCCTCCTCATCAGACTCTTTCCCTGAATGGAGTTGCACAGGGCTTTCCAGCAGAGTGCGGAAGATCAAGAGAGCAACTTGGCACAACTTATCCTTGGCAACACGCGTGGAGGCAAGTTTAGCTAGGAATGTAGCAAAGTTGAGCCGGTGGGTTCCCGACATAGATGCACTGTGGTTGATCCAGAAGTTGGTCATATCTCCAACAAGGAAGGGGAGATCGTTCCACAGTGTGCCGTCGACAGTTCGTGCGATGTCGATTCCATTGACTCCGCGTGCGGGTCTAGTTAATGGGCCCATTCCTTGAATGCGAAGGATGTTGAGGACTAAGCCCTCGTGTTCGGGGGATTCTGACGAGATGTTTCGCCCTAGCTCGTAGTACATGTACCATAGGGAGTGGATGTGACCCTCGAGAGAGTCAACACCATCTCCGATGTCGCAGTAGCGGCTGGTAACGACCCAAGTCCGGTTGCTGAAGGCTATGTCTCGAACTTCTTGGAATTCGCCCTGAGCGATGGCCCGTCGTGTGTCTTCCTGGTCTCTGCGAGCATAGTCGATCGCTGCGGTAGAAGGGCTGTCTTTTGGGAGGGAGCTCAGTAAGGAATCACGGAGGTGGTCCATTGTGGTAGTTGGCAAAGTGGAATTTGGATGATGATTCAATCAGACTTCAGATAGAAATAGAAGGTAGCAAGGACGTGGAAGAGTTGTTAGAATTTGATTGTTGTGAAATTATCATCTACGAGGGGACAGAGGATTCTCTCTTTTGGGAAGACCTTCTAGACCCCTGCTCCTTAGGCAGCAACATAGGGCCTGGCAAGGCTGACGGCCCAATCTGTAATTCTGGACTCGTGTAGAGGCTGACGGGCTTAACTAGTTCCCCTGTTTGCTTGTCGATCAGCCGCAGCTAAGACAGAAGTAGTTGCTAATCATGCAACTATCCACCAGGGACAAGTCACAACCCCGCATTGCTGCGAATAAGACGGCTTGCAGGGCTGAGTCGTACTCGGGATGTGATGAGAGCCCTGCATACATTAGCATTGTTTGAGGTTACATTAAATGTGACCAACTTGATGCTTGGTTCGAGAGCCGCTCTGGATCGTCAAGGGGCTAGCCTCATAGCAGCATGCATACAGGGAATCTGTGAAACAGACATAATCGATCATCACAACTCCTACTAAGAATGTAACCCCATGCAAAGTATTCAGCAAGACTCAGGTCCGGACCGGGACGGAAGACAAAGCACTGGGCGCATGAAGGGAATTGAGTACGACGAACTGCCGATGATTGTGTGTTGCCTCAAAGTGCGTTAGTGCTTATGTACCACTGATGTACTGTTGATCCTCCAGAGAGCGCTGTTTCCATAAGGAAAAGAAATAAGGATTTTTAACAAGTGAGATCTTCTTTAACACTCCAGACAGTATTTCTGAGCCTGGAAGCTTCATGCAAGCTTAGTGTTGTAGACTAACATAGATGCATCTCCACCCGTGCGGTCTCAATTCAATGTTTTTGTTAATACCTGGCGAACCTGCAGCCAACTCAATTCACCTCCTTGTTTCAAGGGTTGGCTTACTCAAGTTGCATATAGGGTGTGTCTGAAGCTTACAGTGTTACATCGCCCAATCGCCCTATTCGGCAGGACTTACGTCCCAGCCCTGCAGCAGGACACAAGACTACTTGTGCAGAGCCAAATGCTTGACCAATTCGAGCAAATCCACTAGTCACTGTTAGCATTGAGCCTTATGCTATACCCCGCATGAACGACATCTCAGCGAGTGGAGGGTCAGGAGGATCTTTCCTTCTTCAAGCGTCACCTAAGATGTAAGGCCACCCAGGACTTCAATATCCTGCTATAAAATGGCTTACCAGGATCCTTCTGTCCGGACTATCACGCCCCAGTCGTATTACTAACAATCTCGACTACCTCTAAGAGATCACACGAACTTCCAAGTCAATATGCTTCCTCCAGTATATGAGGCATATCTGTCATTGGTTAGCTTAGACTATCCCTAGACCGCAGCTTTAATGATAACCGCATCAAAACGAGGATAGTATTTGTCAAGAATGGCATGAGTACCCCGAACTGGCAGTGTATATAAGGAACCTCCACGGCGCTCCAATTTACAAGATATCAATCTCATCAGCTCAACAAATTACCTCTCTTCTAACTACTCTACACCACCGCAACTTCTACAAGCCTACATCTTCAAAATGCAGCTCACCAGCATTGCCATCATCCTCTTCGCCGCAATGGGCGCCATTGCCACCCCTATCACGGCCGAGGCGGACAATCTCGTTGCTCGGGAGGCGGAGCTTAGTAAATACGGAGGAGTAGGTTTCCTTTCTTCCATGTTCTCTATCGCTGTAGAGATGGGACTAACATATATGAACTATAATAGGAATGCAGCGTTGAGCACAACACCTGCACATACCTAAAGGGCGGAAAGGACCACATTGTCAGTTGTCCTTCGGCTGCTAATTTGAGGGTATATCAAGACTTCTGCTTCTATTCTGGTATGATTGATTTATGCTAATGTGTTATCTACAGTGCAAGACTGAACGTCATCACTGCGAATACGACGAGCACCATAAGACGGTCGATTGCCAGACTCCTGTTTGATTGGGTTGATTCGGTTTCACAGGGACATAGGCCGATTTCTGGCTGTCTTGGTGTCTCTCTAGCTTGCCATAGGCATGAGATTTCTTCGTGTCTTTCAACAATGCCCGATTATCTTGTGTCATGGTGAGATGGCGGTGAGTGAGCTATGGATTTGGTCCGTTGCTGGGGTTGAATACGTTAGTTGTTGTTTGTAATTCTTGTTATTATCGCGCTATTTTGGTATCTAGCTAGCTCTACCTCTATCTCAGTGTTGTCTGTTGATTTGCTGTTATTATTTAGGGTCATACTAGTAGCTGTATCCCTAATGGTGGCTAAGTGTGTTGGCCAGCTGGGCAGTATCTATTACATAGCCAATTCTGTATACTATAGGACTCACGCAACTGGAGCCTTATTTACCTTTCCAGTTTAGGAGCCGCTAATGGGATCAGTATATCTGGGAAAAAAGCAATAGCGAATAGGGTCTCGTATTCATCGTCATCATTATTGTCGGAAAGACTAGCCCTGGTGAAGGGAGCTATGTACCCTGGTTCTGCTCCGTAAGCATAGACATATTTCTTCAAAAGAGTATGACGACTGTACCGCCACGCTGATATGCGATGGGCCAGTGCTGCCTGCAATATTGCACAGCACACAGACTGATGATAATCACACAACATCCTTCCTATAATCTATCCGCACGTCAGAAGCCTCCCTCGCCTCCCCATCAGCATCTGCAAACGCTGTATCACCAAACAACTCTGCAACTTCCTCCAGCGTGCTATTGGCCGTCTCAACATAGTAGAAGTGTACCAGACCTGCAGAGAAGAGACAGAACCCAGCAATAACAACGTAGAAGTATCCGTTGATACCTGCGAACGCATCCGGAGATACCATGCCGATGATGAAGTTGAAGATCCAGTTGCTGGTAGTAGCCAGAGCCATTCCTTTACTGCGGCCACGCAAGGGGAAGATTTCAGCTGGTAGCAGCCATGGCATTGGACCCCAGGTGAAGCCGTATAGGATGTTGTATAGCATAACGAAGGCGTATTGACCCTTGGCGCGGACCTGGACGTCTAGGTCTGCCTCGGTGAAGGCGCAGACGATGCCAAGCAGGACTGCCATTCCGATACCTGTTTTGATGCATGTCTTAGCCGGGTGCTTACAGTGTACATGAAGGTATCGGGATGGGAGAAAATGGACTCACCTCCAAGGATTAGTAATGGTTTCCGTCCCCATCGGTCTGCTAACCACCAAGTCGAAATTGTGGCCGCAGTGTAAGGTAGTGCATTGGCTGCGGTGTACAGAAGGGATTTTCGCTCATCGAAGCCGGCGGTAGCAAGTGTGCTGGGAAGGTAAAAGGAGATGATGTTGATTCCGTTAAGTTGTGCAAACATTTGGACAGTTACTCCGACGATGGTCCGCTTCCGGTATCGGGTAAACATTTCCTATCTATCATCAGTCTTGCCCTTGCACGTATGCCCGCCACGGGCGAATAACACTCACCATCCAAGATGACTTTCCTAAGTTGGTTTCGAAGATAACTGCTTCTTCGATTTCCACAAACACCTGCTGCACATGTTCCGCTTGAGTATCGCCATTGGCGTGAAGGTCAGCGACCGTCTGCAAGCTTTCTTGCATAAATCCGTTTTTGGCCAGCCAACGAGGTGTCTCGGGGAGAAAGAACGACATGGCCAGAAGAATGAAGGAGAGAGCAATCTGGATGATGAATGGACCTTGCCAGGACATTTCACTGGGCAAAAGAAAATTAAATCCATAATCTACCCAACATGAAAGCATGTATCCTGCAATCTGAAACGTGTATTCAATTCCCACCATTAAACCACGACGATGCGGGGCGGCAATCTCAGTCTGAATGATAGGTACTGTCATGGAAAGAAACCCAACACCTAGACCTTGAATGGTGCGACCAGCAATGAAGGTGCCAAACCCAGGCGCGAAGATCTGAATGAACGCACTGAAAAAGTAGATGAACCCGCCAAGACGAACACATCGCTTGCGCCCCATCATATCGCCCAAGCGTCCTGCAAGGAGTGCACCCACCGCTGCGGACGCTTGTAGACAAGCAACAGCTATCCCGGTGATTGAAGGATCGACTCCGGTTGTTGAGCCGTCAGCACCGCCGTAGTCTTTGAAGAAGCGAGCTACAAAAGCTGGATTGACGAGGAGACCTGACATGATTCCTATATAGCACAGCTATTAGCAGCGACTCAGATTGACTCGGTTATCTGAAAGCCAGACAGAAGAAAGGTATACAAGAGTTGTACCCAAACAGGGCATCACCTAGACTGCCGAAACCACATGTTGCATAGAGCAATGGGGTTCCCTTGAAGGGATACCAAGCTCTCACCTTCGTTGGCTTCAGCTTTCTCTCCGGCCAGCTCTGCTGCTCTACTTCCCGAGCAGCCACGGCCTGTGCAGTGCGAGTCAAAGCGGCATTATCCGCCGGTAGAGAGGACATTTTGGTAGCCATAGTGCCAGAAAGATGACCATCAATGAGTCAAAGGCCAGTGCCAGGTTGACTCCACGATTCTGAAGACCGAAACATCTTAAGCAGTTGTGGCCGTCGCTCTATTTCTACCCCAGAGCATTATGTCCCGTGGGGAAGCAGACCTTTTCTCCAGGCCCTGAAAGTGGAGCTGGTTGTCGGGATCGAGCCACTGTAGTCGGCCATCCGGGGTTGGCCCGCTCGTGTTGTTTTAGCTCAGCGACCAGTGTGAGTGCCGACCAGTTGCAACAAAACTCCTGTTCCGTCGAAGTGGGAATTCTTCGGTCTCAGCCAATAATTTCATCTCATTACCCCGTAGTCACGGTCGACTTCCGGGACTGAATTTAGCCTTCGTAATACAACAACGATGCCGGTTGCTGGAAATTGTAAGGGTTCTCGTACCGGTTCCGTGTGGTTTCGGTTCCGAGTCCAGCTTGGTCAGTTCCGACCCCACTCGGTTCCGAGGCATTTATCCCCCGCCGTGGGATGGCCTCCTGGTCTCAACAAACTGCCTCCTTTGGTAAAGCAAATGGCTCATTTTGTGGGTACGGATAGGGTGACTTTTTTTTGAGACAATCCGCCGGAACCGACCTTATAGATGGCATGACCTCCAGCGTGGTACGACTCGGCCAGAAGTGCCCTGTTAAAAGCCCTGACCAATCCCTGAGATCTTGTTGACCTGTACACAATACTTGGCTAAAATGACTCCTTCAGGAATCAATCAGGTCCGTTTCTTTATTATATCTGCACATAGACTCGCTTACTGACGTCCTCGGTCGGTCTCTGTACAGGCTTTCGTTTTACACCCCGGGGGCATATTCGATTATGAAGAGCGTGTTATACCTAATCTTCAGACGGACCGCGACGTCATCGTCCAGGTTATCGTGACTGGCCTTTGTGGCTCCGATGTAAGGCTTTACTTTCATTCATCGTTTTCCTTCCAGCTTGGGCCGCAGCTTACCATCGACCTAGATCCACTATTGGCAGCATGGCCGCATAGGGCGGTATGTGGTCGAAGCCCCCATTGTCCTTGGCCACGAATCCGCTGGCATTGTGGTGGAATGCGGAAGTAAATCGGGTTTCGCTATCGGTGATCGCGTAGCCCTGGAGCCGGGCATTGCCTGCAATACCTGCCATCATTGTCGCGCGGGGAGATATAATCTCTGTAGCGCGATGCGTTTTGCTGCCACACCACCCTATGATGGGACACTGGCGACCTACTACCGTCTTCCTGCAGAATGCTGCTACAAGCTGCCAGCACATGTATCCTTGCAACACGGAGCATTGGTCGAACCGCTCAGTGTGGCAGTGCACAGCTGTCGACTGGCAGGAGATATGCAGCAAAAGTCGGTCGTCGTCTTTGGCGCTGGCCCAGTCGGTTTGCTCTGCGCATCCGTTTCCCGCGCATTCGGCGCATCGACAGTTGTAGTTGTTGACATTAACTCCGACCGACTCAGCGTGGCACAAAAGTACGGAGCCACGCACACGTATGAAATGAGCAACGAATCCCCAGAAAACAATGCTGCCAGAATTTTGGAAGAAATGGAGCTGGACAATGGGGCCCACATTGTTTTGGATGCCACCGGCGCCGAGCCTTGTATGAACTGTGGCATTTCAGTTCTTGCGTCGGGTGGAACATTTGTGCAAGTCGGCTTGGGCAAACCGAATCCCTCACTGCCGGTCGGTCAAATCTGTGATAAAGAGGCCATTTTTAGGGGGAGTTTTCGGTATGGTCCAGGAGATTATCGAACAGCTATTGGGCTGCTGTCGTCGGGTCGGGTTGTTTTAGAGGGTTTAGTTACCCACGAGTTCCCTTTCACGCAGGCGGAAGAGGCTTTCAAGAACGTCGGCAACCGACAGGGTATCAAGACTGTCATCTATGGACCTGGGGCAGATGAAAACGCAGCGAAAGCAACCTTGACCTAAACCGAGCTCAATCCTCCTATCGGTCCGTTATATTAAATTGTAAGGCGTTTCGCGTGCTAGCTAGATTCGCGTGGCTTCATGAATCCGTTCCGGCCCATGACATGTCCCATAGCCAATACAGCCCGTTATCACCGAAGGCTTCCGGGGTGATTTCTGGAACTCCTAGGGGAAAGCTAGGGTCATTCCAGTTATCTCCGAATGACCCATGCCACGAGCTATCAGCCGGGGCGTGCTCCTGAAAATCAGGCAGCTGTTCTTGACTTCCTCTCGCGCCGTGTGTGTCATGGAAGCTACCATCCTTGCCAGAAGGAATGACTATTAAGTAGAAAGACACTTAGTTTCTCTGGATATATCATAGGAACAGGAAGACGACAATTGCTCTCACCATTTTGGACTGACGCTAAACTCTCATTCAACCGATCAATTCTGCCATAGTCTGGCCATGTCGTCCGCCGTAAGGAACTGTCGATCGGTGTTACTGTGGCATCCAGGGGCAGTCGCAGAGTGTCTTCCACGGAAATGGACGCTGATCCCGTTGCGGATGTGTGCCCTGTCTGTTGACTGTTTCCTGTGACTGGAGCCAAGATAGTTTCCGAATCGCGACGAAGGATTAGAGTGACCACGTTTTTCAAAACGGTCGTACTTTGTCTTGATAAAGCTGACCGCTCACCCAAAAGGCTCTGTAGACGTAAGATCCGGGTAATTGTGCGCTTTGCCACTTGCGTTGTGTCTGATAATGGGTCTGATAGAGCCATGACCGCTAGTACAATTGCAGCATGGAAAATATTGATGGCAAGGAAGGCGACAAGATGACTATCTGTTGCCAATTGAGCAAGTACCGGCACTTCGGTGACACGCGACGTTCTGAGGGCAGCATTCCACCAGTGCATTGAACTTTTGACCGGCTCAATAGGCGACATGGCTTCAAACGGTGACAGCTTTTGAGCTGGTGAGCCTGCTTCAGGGTGTGGATTGGGCGATTCTGTCCCAAGTCCTGCGCCCGAAGTGGGATGGCTTATCGACAGATGTCTGACTTGCCTTGCCAGCAACGGCCGGTGGAGGACAATGAGAATATTGTCGTAGGTCAATTGCAACGACAAGGATTGTAGAGCGTGCGCTCTTGCACTCGGTCCACTGCCGGGTTCGAAATCCTGGTCGAAGTCCAAAGTCAAGTAGCCAGGAAGGTTACTCTGCCACTTCTGGAGATTCTGGGTCGCTTCTTTCACTAGCTCAATGTAGACATCTCCAGTCAATGCCTTGGAGGAACCTGAAGTGCGCGAGCCAAAAATGAACTCCAGAGCTGGAGATGCCAGAAGGTAGAGGGTGTTTAATTCTCTTTGGTAAGGAGAATAGCAAATGGTGCACCCTTGCTCCGAATTTGGTGTAATAAAATATGGATTCTCCAGATTATCCGCTGGCATGCTGAGATTACAGTCCTTATCATTGATGCCCAATGGCCGACCGTAGGTGATGGACGCAAAACGGTCCCAAGTGTATATTGTCCACCAGACTCGCTTCCGTTCCTCAATCTCCTCAAACTTGCCTGTAGCAGATTCTCGGTGTAGCCCCGCAGCCTGGGACATCTTGATAGTTGCACCGAGCAAAGAGAACGACAAGTTTGGCCGACCATGATACACATGGTGTGACCCAAAGAGAATCAGCACTTGGGCTGCTGTCACCGAAGACTCATCCATCAATTCCACGACATGCAATTCGACAAGACTCATGAGATCGGCACTCAATTTTCGCCACTTACTACTATCGGCTGCATCCGTGACGGTTCTTTGTGATCGATACCAGGCGCTCATCCCCAGCATGACTGCCAATAGCAGCAAGAATGGCTTTTGGGAAGGATGAGCAAATCCGTCTGTAATAGACTGTAGTCTTGAACGAAAAGTCGGTTCGTAAATAACAAGAGAAAACCAATGAACAGAGTCAAAGTATTCCTCGATTAAGGAATATGTCACATCCATGGAAGGCAAATGGCGCCCTAAGATCGATGAGATAGGGCGTCGCTGGCCTCCAGCTACAGCGCGCCGGTCAGCAACATCTGTGCTATTCCACGATCCTGGAATGGCGGATGTGGATTGTTCATCGATGACCTGCTTATCCAGCTCGTATATTTTCTGGGCGATACCCATTGTAGACTCAGCTTCGCCATATTCCATCAAGAACTGCGCCTGATGCACCTCTTCAGATAGGTGTGTGTCATTTCTCTCGGTTCTGGACGTCGAGGGGCAGTTGCTATTAGTATTTCCATTTTGGGATTCGATCTCAACAAGTTCTGCTGACGTTCTCGTCTGCCGCCGGCGGCTTTGCAAAGCTGCTTTTGAGCTACCGAGTGTCAGTGAATGCAGGGTTTAGTGACCCCGCAGAGAGAAGTGGAAGTGTTTTTGTCATGCTCGTGAAGATGGAGTGACTTACATGCGATGTTTATCCTTCGGCCTCTGAGGAGCAGGGAGCTGACGACAAACCACCTTAGCCCGTGCACACAAGGAGCAAGGCCGGAAAGGGTCGCACTGCAGATGTCAGATAATTGGATATCATATTCTAGACGTTGGTAAAGAATTGATAAGGGGAAAGTATCGCGCTTACCCGAGTTTTATGGCGACGGCATCTTTCACACGCATTACTGACTCGGGTCGGCAAAGGTGAACGAACATGGCTTGTGTTGCTTGACAAATTGGTCCCTCCAAGGTCGAGATCTGCTCGTGGTCGACTAGACATAATCAGAGTATGAGCTTGATGGAAGCAACCGTTTGACGGGACCGGGAGAAGTGAGGAGGAAGTACTACAATCCCGCACGAAGTGGTGTTCATTTTGTCCGCGAAGGGTGTTCTCCGCATCCAAGCGGCGGCCCGAATCGGGGAACCTCCACGGGACACTAAAGTTTATGGATTCGGATACAGAGTTGATCCGAGATCCCCAAATCTATTTCGAGCAGTTTTGTTTACCACATACATGATAGCTAATAATACGCCTATCTGGGCAAAAGTTTTCTCTGTTATGAACGGCCTGAATTTGACTCCTATCAGAGTGTCAATCTTGACAGTGGAGAGGAAGCCGTTTATCAATCAATGTCCGTATATATATAACAGTGTATCAGCCATCATCCACTAAACGAGGCGAGCTGTATCTCCATAGGCTAATTCAACCACCAGGGCAGGCTATACTAGTCTGGATACAAAAGGAGCTTAGCTGTTCCTGATCCCTGTCACCAGCTGACCCTTTGAGTCAGGCTTTCCATCTTTGAACTAGTATTGCTACAGTGTTACTGAATATTTAAACCTCTTTTCTCACCCTCGTCTCACATCCTCCAATCCCATCCTAGTCAAATGTATCTCTCCCCTCGTCGGTTGGACCCCTCTCCTGTTCGCATCGTGTTTGGTGATTCCTCTGCCACTGACACAGATGATGAAGCAATCCAGGAGCCCACCCTCATTTCCTTCGATAACAGCGGTGACGGCCCGCTTCGGGTGCCCGGATTCAATGGCATCTCATTGAAATGTGTGCTCCCGCCCGACGCGCGCTTTGCCCACGGCATCGAAGAGTGGCGCCAGGCGCCCGCCGTCACTGCACGCGAGCTGGCAATGACAGCGGTAATGAACCGTCTGACCGACCGCCCGAACTGGCATGTCGATGTCTTCGATGATGTGGTCGTGGCGCGCTGGCGGCAAGACAACACCGCCTCCATCGCGATGAATCCCCTCCTGAGTGACCGCGCCTGGGACTGGTGCGTGAGGGAACTACGCGATAAGGCGACTGAATATCGGCAAAATGGACACATTCGTGTGCTGGACACTGGGTCCTGTGTTTGCAAGTCAGATCATGTTCCTGCGCTTCGAACGGGAGACCTGGCCGGGGAGTTCCGACAGGCAGTGAAACCGGTGGTCTGGTCCCTCATGCAATCCGAGTTGTTCGATCAGGGGTCATGGTGTGATTCAAGTATCATTGACTCGAACATGTTTCCGCTGGTCTATGGGCGGAGCTTGGTCTTGAATGATGGGGGTCGAATAGAGGTAGAGAATATTCTGGGCGCGTATCAAAGTGCGACGACCCTTGCGCCCACTCATGTCGACAGAAGAAAAGATTCGGCGTACGTCCAGAGGCAAATAGAGGAGGGCCAAGGGCTGCACATGGGGGTGCGTGCCGACTATAGAAGAGCGCCCCACTATCGATGGAGCACGAATTATCAAACTCTGCCGTCTGAAGTGGAGTTTGTAGGGGATACAGGATCAACGCAGGTGCGCCTCACCTCATACATCAACAATCTGCACCCGGAACACCGGGACCTCTACCGTGCAATCGAAGTGCTGGTGAGCCGGGCGATCCCGTTGTGGAACGACTGTCTAGTGCGGGGACAACGCGGCTGGAAAGATGTCATGAATCACGGCCAGTTGGGGCCGGTGCCGCTACGGATTATCACTTATGGGATAGAATGGGAGAATGAGCTTCCTGAATGGCTGCTCGCGTTCAGAGTCCCCGAGGAGTGGAGGATAGAGGAGTACTACGAAGCTCGCGAAAAGCTCTTGAAACGTGCCAAACGTAAGAGGGACCAGTATCCAGACTGGGATCGATATGTGGACGAATGGCTGCGAAGATATTCGGACATAGTAGCAGATGAAGACAAGGAGCTGCCTCCCCCAGAGTCCCACCTCTGGCAACGCGCGAAGGAGTATCTCGAGCTCCCTGAGGATGGATCGACCACGCCCGTTCCTGTTCCGGACGACTGGCAGCAGTACCCCTGGGTTTATATCAAAAGCAAGGCCGAGCGACTGATGCGATTTAGCCACCCGGAGCCAGGAACGGCATTCTCTTATGAAAATTGGAAGAAGGGGCGACACAATGACCGAGTTGTGGTTGATCTAAACCGCAAGCGGGATGACTGGCATCGGCATATACCCTATCATCGTATACCCTACAAACCAGTCACGCCTCCCCACAAACGATATACCATTCGGCTTCAAGACACCTTCCGCTCGCAAGGATTGCAAGTCATTGTGAACACGGAGGAAATCGAGCTTACCCCTAAGAGTCCGGACTACGAAGGAACGGACTGGCACATGGAGGGCCAACTCAACGAACACATTGTAGCTGTTGCCATCTTTGCATACGATACCGACAATATCACTGAGCCCCAGATCGCCTTCCGCCAAAACACCAAGCTTGATAAACGCTTCTACCATTATAGGGTGTGGGCAGAAAAAGGGCAAAGGTGGGATTATCGGTGGCCGCCGCGGCACAAATATGGGAAAGTTGGCTACTCCGAATTGGGAGAATTAGCGCAAATCCTGGGATACTCGGAGGACGATCTTATCAAAGAGTCAGACAGACAATGGCAGGATAAAGGTGCAATTTCGGTCACGCAAGGGCGTTTGATCACATTTCCCAACGTCCTAGAGCACCGTGCCGAGCCCTTCTCCCTCGCTGATCGGAGCCGCCGGGGTCATTGCCGATACATCAAGTTGTATCTGGTTGACCCTCACTATCGCATCTGCTCCACTCGCAATGTACCACCCCAGCAGCATCACTGGTGGGCACAGGGCGTAGGTGAGGAACTGGGCGCTGCCGGAATACCCCAAGAGATAATTGATCAGATTATAGAAAATACTGGCAACTGGCCTATGGGGGTGCCGGAAGCACGACAACACCGCCAGGATTTCTTGAAAGAGCACAACTGGAATAACCTCGTTTGGAGGGAAAGAATAAATTATGCGTACTTCAATCATCATTGAGGATTAGAACGGAGGCAGTGGTAGAAGGTCTGTCCGGCGTCGGAGGGAGAGATCTATCTACAGTGACGAATCCCTCAACTGGTAGCAGCCATTTTCTATATATAGGTAGTAATGAACTCAAATCCTCTAAGACGGTCTTGCAAACGACCTTCAAGCTGGTATTCGTAGCTATCATAGCTTACAGCTGGCGCATGACGTGCATGTGTTGAGTCGGAGAGGAATATCCACAGAAATAATCAGCTACTGCTCGAGGAGAAGAAAGACGATCTCTAATTTCAACCAAATCAAGAGGGTCGCTAATGCTGCAGTATCTTGTAAGTGATGATTAGGCAGTGCCTGCTTAGCTGAACCCCTCCCACGATGGCAAGTACATTGATGGTTTTGGGGTAAATACCTCTTTAATTGCCCCATCCTCTGCTACTAGAGGGTCGGAAAATGATCTTCGCTCTGCCGCAACAAGAAGGACGCCATTACCAAAATGGCGATCCACTGACTCTGTGTATTGACATGCAAGCTGCGACTGACGTCATCCTACACTAACTAGTCAGCCATCTAATCGTACCGAACATACGCCGAAGACAGCATGAGAAATTGGAAAGTGCTCTCTGCTAAGGTACAAGTCGCAGTACCCTCGACCGTGAGATATGATATATCATGTCGGCCTGTTTCCCTCGTTGGGTTTCAACACTTGTTCTTCAGGTCGATCAACCCCGCACTTTGTTCAATGTGCATGGGTCAATCAAGAATGAGAACGTCACGGTGCCGTGTGTATTTTAGCGGAACTTTGCCGATCGCCCGAAGCGTCGGAGAAATATCCTGGTTGACGCGACGAGGTTCGATATCCGGGGTCTGGGGTAATGTGATGATATGGGGAAACAGTGAAATGCGGGGTGCAGATTTACCATAGCATATGTTGAGCGGCGAGACCCCTTCATCCTCCTACAGAGCTGGAGGAGTCTCTACTCTTCATCGTAGACAACATAATCGAAGTGCGCAATCTGACCGTTGCCGACCATGAAAACCCCCCAGGGCCAAGTGCTCTGTATATTGATGACCATAACATGTGGCGTCTCATACCTGCTCTATGGATATGACCAGGGATTCATGTCAGGCGTGCTGTATGCTGTCATCACCTACCTCCAGTTATGGTTCTGACTGGTATGCAGACTTGCTCAGGATTTCCTTCAAACAATGGACAAGCCGTCGACTTTCATGCAAGGACTACTGTCCAGTCTTTACACTCTGGGGTGCTTTTTCGGTTGTGTCGGAAGCATATCGTTCAGTGAGAAGATCGGCCGTAAGAACCCTATCTTAATCGGCACAATCCTGATCTCCATCGGCACTGTCATTCAAACAGCTGCATACTCGCCAGCTCAATTTATCGTCGGGCGGATCGTGGCTGGGATGGGAACCGGACTGAATACGTCCGTGATCCCAGTATGGCAGGCCGAGACTCTCCCGGCAAAGAAGCGAGAGCGATTCGGAGCCATTCAGTATGTGTTGGTTTGCACAGGTACCACCATCAGCTACTGGATGGCGTATGCTCTGTCCTACTCCGCAAATAGTGCTTTTCAGTGGCGCTTTCTTGTCGCGGCGCAACTCGTGTTTGCGGTGCTGATAATGTGCCTTGGTATATATCTCGTGCATACTCGCAACAACTGTTTCGGTGCCAAAGCTGATGGTGTGCAGTTCCATGGATGCCGGAATCCCCTAGATGGCACTTTGTCCACGGGCAGAGAGACAAGGCCCTGTGTACACTAATGAGAATGCATGGGACATCGGATGAACAACAAAGCGAAGTCCAAGCAGAGGTCCATTTGATCCAGCAGGCTATGGAGCTTGAAGCCAGGCATGGAGCGACCAGATGGGTTGATCTATTCAAGAATGAGCCACGCACAGAAAACCTCCGAAGACTCATGCTTGGATGGTGGTAAGTCGCGCTTATCAGTCCTTGCGGGACGTTCCGGCTGATTGGATGTATCATATGCAGGCTGATGTTCATGGTGATGTGGTCTGGCGTCTGCAGTATCGGCTATTACATTTCATACTTCTTCGAAGTCTCCGTCGGTCTCAGCCATAACTTGTCCCTGCTTCTTTCCGGGTTCAACGGTCTTTGGTATCTCTTATCAGCATTCATCCCATTTTTTGTGATCAATCATCTAGGCAAGCGGCGGTGTATAATGATTAGCGCTGCCGGCATGTGCTGCTGTTTCCTGACAATGTCACTAACGATCCGGTCGGGCACGTTTGCAGCCTCGATTGTCTGCATTGTTGCCTTCTTCCTGTACTACACCTTCTTCGCACTGGGATACCTGGCAATTCCCTGGTTGTACAATGCGGAGATCATGCCTCTCCACCTGCGATCCCAGGGGACAGCTCTGACAACCTCGTCGAATTGGATCTGGAACTTTGCCACCGTCATGATGACACCCTCGCTCATGAGCCAGCAGGGATGGAAGGGGTATCTAGTATTTACGGTGTTTAACTTCTGCTTTGTGCCGGTGATCTATCTCCTATATCCGGAAACGACTGGCCGGCGGCTTGAGGAGATCGACGCGATATTCTACGGGACTTCGGTCTTGGTGGCCCGAACGGAGTGGGCCGAAAAAGGCCGGTTTGAAGCCAACCCGCTGGGAGGAGTCATCCAGGGGCTAGAACCTTCGCAGAAGGAAACTCAACACCACGTGGAGTACGTCAGCTCCTACTCGGAGAATTGTTAGCAAGATTCAGCACAGGCGGCTTTGATTACTTTGTAATTGTGCTGGTTTGGGCATCTGTTGCACCTTGTGGACGATTGTGCATTTTTATCTGTTTGGAGCGGACGAGGGATTACCCAGCTGCAGCGTCATGATGCAGGCGTATACCAATACTCCGTAATGTCCCTTTAACTCCGTGACACACTATAAAATCCGAAGTAGGCCCCGTAACCTGATTGATTGCTAATTCAGGGTAGAACAAGATCCACTCCATTGGTTGTCAGCGTTTTGTCTGGTGAACGCTCGTCAGACCCACAGTCGGCGAGTCGGGATTTCCAACGCCGACTACTGGAAATAGATAACCAAGACTCATAAGCCTTTCAGACTTTGAGCCCCCCGGGGCAACCGAAAGGAACCAGCCAGTGGGGAGGCACCTGAGTTGTGCCTGACCAGGCAGGACATTTTGCTGGATCCGGTCGGTTCCCCCAAAGCCGAATGCCGATAGGGTCGCGGCGGCTAAGCTCGCGCCCGCAATTTGACATAAAATTTCTTATGCTCCATCTGGCACTGCGGGAGCCAATAATCTAGTATCACTGCCTGTTGCTTCTCGTCTCGGAGGCGACCACTTCCGGATGTATCAAAATCTGTCACCGATTTCGCCGTGGATGTGGAGCTCGTAGGGATTCGACAGGCTCCACTCACCAATTTGAAGAACAAGATATCAAGGGGCGTGGTCGCTGCCTTGCGTAGAGAAGGTTCTGAAGCATGTACTATTGAATCTTCACTTTAACCATAGATGCCCGTTGCTGTGGCTCCATAATCTGCTTTTTACATCTTTCTTATACCCCATAGTTATTCTTTTGCGCTGAAAAGCGTGTAATTTTCTAATCATGGATCCATCCCACCGGGATGGTGCAGATGAGAATGATCTCAGCCTGCAACTCACCAAGACCCAAACCGCCTCCAGTGTGGTCACCAACGAGCAACGTCGTGCCCTCACCAATATCGCCTCTGAATTACACACCGAGTCGCTGGCCGCTGTTATCACCAACGAGAAGGCATTAGACCCAAGCCACCCCCAGTTCGATCCGTATCAATGGGCCAAGGTCACCATCCGGGCCCTGGACGCCGAAGATATTGATGCCCGCCAGCAAGGTATCCTGTTCGAGGATCTGTCGGTCCATGGATCGGGATCTTCGCTTCACCTCCAGCAGACGGTGCTGTCTACCCTCATGAGCCCCTTTAACCTGGCTGCTTCGGCATTCCGCAGCAAGAAAAGCACTCGCCGCACGATCTTACACAGCCATGATGGTCTTCTGGAAAGTGGAGAGCTGTTGCTGGTTCTGGGTAGACCTGGTAGCGGTTGCTCTACCTTTCTCAAGACCATCAGTGGACACCTTCACGGACTGGATCTGGACCCTCAAAGCAACGTCCAGTACAAGGGCATTGCATTCAACCAGATGATCAAGGAGTACCGGGGTGAAGTCCTATACAACCAAGAAGTCGACAAGCATTTCCCTCATCTGACCGTTGGCGAGACACTCGAGTTTGCTGCTCACGCACGAGCACCTCACAACCGGATCGGCGGTCTGAGTCGGGCGGAGTACGTCAAGACGAGGGTCCAGGTGATCATGGCGTTCTTCGGACTCTCGCATACATACAACACCAAAGTAGGCAACGACTTTATCCGTGGTGTCAGTGGTGGTGAACGGAAACGTGTGAGGTAAGTCATTCTGAAAGCTGTCATGGTAATATATGGCTTACTGAAGTCATGTAGTATTGCCGAGATGGCTCTATCGAGGGCCCCTATCGGTGCCTGGGATAACAGCACACGCGGTCTCGACGCTGCCATGGCCCTCGAATTCGTCCAAGCGCTTCGCCTTTCTTCTGATCTCGTCGGCTCCTGTCATGCTGTTGCCGCATACCAGACATCCGAGTCAATGTATCAGCTGTTCGACCAGGTCGTGGTATTGTATGAAGGTAGACAGATCTATTACGGCCCGCAGCAAGAGGCTGCCCAGTATTTCGAGGAAATGGGCTGGGAGCGACCGCTGAAACAAATCACCCCTGACTTCTTGACATCCATCACCAATCCTCGGGAGAGAATCGCTCGGAAAGACATGGCAGACAAAGTTCCCCGGACACCAGCTGAATTCGAAGCTTACTGGAAGAAGAGCCCACAATACCAAGCTCTCAAGGCCAAGATGCACAGCTATAAGGCGAGATATGCCCCAGGCGTCGAACTAGAGAAGCGATTCGGTGAAAGCAAGCAGGCGCAGCAAGCGAAACACGTCCGTCCGAAGAGTCCTTACCTCCTCTCGATTCCCATGCAGATCCGGATATGCCTCCGACGAGCGTATCAAAGAACACGAAATGACCTTCCCACTACCTTGATTACCGTTTTCGTTCAAATCGCACTCTCGTTGATTATCGGTTCGATCTTCTACAACACTCCCGCCGCGACGGCTGGCTTCTTCCAAAGGGGAGCTACACTCTACTTCTCGGTCCTGATGAACGCTTTGATTACTATTAATGAGATTATGTCACTCTACGCACAACGCCCTGTCGTCGAAAAGCAGGCTGGGTATGCATTCGTGCATCCCTTCGCTGAAGCTCTCGCGTCAATCATCCTCGACTTCCCCATTAAGCTCTTCAGATGTATCTGCTTCAGTATCATCCTTTACTTTATGGCCAACCTACGTCGAGAACCTTCCCAGTTTTTCATCTACATCCTGTTCCTCATTACTACAATTGTCACGATGTCTGGCGTCTTCCGAAGCTTGGGTTCTGCGACCAAGAGCATTGGACAGGCCATGGCCTTGGCAGGAATCTGTGTTATCTGCATGGTTGTGTACACTGGCTTCACCCTTCCTCAACCATACATGCATCCTTGGTTCAGCTGGATTAGATGGATCAACCCTATCTTCTACTCGTTTGAGGGCTTGGTGGCAAATGAATTCCATGGACGGAATTTTGAATGCTCGGAGTTCATTCCCAACTACGCCAGTCTTAGTGGAGACTCGTTCATCTGCTCTGCCGTGGGCGCTGTTGCGGGAGCACGAACTGTCTCGGGAGATCAATTCATTTCTTTGAACTATGAATACTCCTACCATCACATCTGGCGGAACTACGGAATTCTGATTGCCTTCTTGGTGTTCTTCAATGCTCTCTACCTCACCATTACCGAGCTTTCTCCCGGAGCGAAGCCCACGGCTGAAGCATTGGTGTTCCGTCCCGGACATGTTCCTGCCAATCTCCAGAACGATGAGGAAACTGGAGCGGAATCTGTGCAAGCTGTGACTGACGGAGCAGGAGAGTCTGATCTCGGGGCTGCTGAAATCCCGGAGCAGAAGGAAATTTTCACTTGGAAAAACCTGTCCTATGATATCCCCGTGAAGGAGGGAACACGGAGGCTTCTCGATGAAGTTAGCGGATTTGTCAAGCCGGGAACTTTGACGGCTCTTATGGTATGTCCCGCTCTCACTACATATGAAGTCTCTTACTAATCGTTTGATTATAGGGTGTTAGTGGAGCTGGTATGGCGGCCTTGATTATGGAATTTCTTGATCAGTAATAGCTAATTGCTTCTAGGTAAAACCACTCTACTGGACGTCTTGGCACAGAGAGCTTCACTTGGAGTCATCACCGGCGAGCTATTCGTCAACGGCAAAGACTTAAACGCAAGTTTCCCTCGCAAAGTGGGCTACGTGCAACAACAAGATATGCATTTGGCACAATCGACAGTCCGTGAAGCACTTCGCTTCAGTGCTGTTCTGCGCCAGCCAAAGACCGTTTCCCTCCAGGAGAAATACGCCTACGTGGAGGAAGTGATCAAGATGCTGGACATGGAAGATTTTGCCGAAGCTGTGGTTGGAAATCCAGGAAATGGTCTGAACGTGTGCCAGAGAAAGCTTCTGAGTATTGGTGTTGAGTTGGCAGCCAAGCCGGAGTTGCTCATCTTCTTGGATGAACCTACCTCTGGTCTGGACTCTCAGAGTGCGTGGGCTATTTGTACCTTCATGAGGAAGCTTGCGCATCACGGACAGGCTGTCTTGGCTACGATTCATCAGCCTAGTGCTCTTCTCTTTGAGCACTTTGATCGACTGCTGTTCCTGGCTAAAGGCGGAAAGACGGTGTACTTTGGCGATATTGGCCAGAAGTCTCAGACGTTGCTGAACTATTTCCAAAGCAACGGCGCCCGTCGTTGCGAAGTCACTGAAAACGTGAGCTCTACTACACCCTTACCCTTGAAATATGCAAACTGACCTTACCAGCCTGCTGAATACATGCTGGACATTATCGGTGCCGGTGCTTCTGGAAAGTCGACCATCGATTGGGTCCAGACCTGGAATGACAGCCCCGAACGCAAGGAACTCCACGCCGAACTGGACCGCATCTGCCAAAAGGGCGCATCGCTCCCGTCTCGCGACGAAACCATCGCCGAGTTTGCCATGCCTCTGACCAGCCAATTCTACTACGTGACACAGCGTGTGTTCCAGCAATATTACCGGCAGCCCGAATACGTCCTGGCCAAATTCGTTCTTGGAATCGTGTCCGGTCTCTTCATCGGCTTTTCTTTCTGGCAGTCTGATAATTCCCAGCAAGGTTTCCAGAATGTGCTTTTCAGCTTGTTCCTGCTGTGTACCATCTTCACCACCCTGGTTAACCAGTAAGTGCCAAACTCACTTTTATAGGAGACTTCAGACTAACTCCATCAGAATCATGCCCCACTTCGTCGCGAACCGCGCCCTCTACGAAGTCCGCGAAAGACCATCAAAGGTCTACTCCTGGAAGATCTTCATCATCGCGCAATTCCTTGCCGAAATCCCATGGCACATCGTCCTCGCCGTCTGCGCCTGGGCATCCTTCTACTTTGCCGTCTTCGGAGCCGATCAGTCCCCCGACCGCATGGGACTGATCCTACTCTTTGTCATCCAGTTCTACATCTTCGCCTCCACTTTCGCCCAGTTTATCATCAGCGCCCTTCCCGACCCAGCACTCGGTGGTATGCTCGCCGTTTTCATGTTCGGTCTCTCCCTTATCTTCAATGGTGTCATGCAGCCTCCGTCCGCCCTGCCCGGCTTCTGGATCTTCATGTGGCGTGTCTCCCCGCTGTCGTACTACATTGCCGGTATCTCCAGTACTGCTCTGCATGGTCGTCCGATCGTCTGCTCGGATAGCGAGCTGAGCGTGTTCAATCCCCCGTCTGGTCAGACGTGCGGTGAATATCTCGCTGATTACCTGACTTCTGCTTCAGGTAGATTGTATAATGCTAATGCTACTGAGAGCTGCGAGTATTGCTCACTTCGCTCGGCCGATCAGTATCTGGCCGGTCGGGAGATTAGCTGGGATGATCGCTGGAGAGATTATGGTATTTTCTGGGCTTACATTGTCTTCAATATTTGTGCGGCCATTGTGTTTTATTATCTCTTCCGCGTGAGGCCGTACAACAAGAAGACGAAGGCCAAGAGGGCTTGAGGTGTGGATTGTTAGGTCAATGCGTTAATGTTTGGATATAGCATATAGATGGGTTAGATAGACTATACTTGCATAGCGTTAATAATTTCCATTGAGGCATCATTCTGGTGCTCTTGAGTGCTTAAAAGTGAAATCGCTTTGTGATATGAAATTTAATAGCAGTGGTTGTGAAATGCATAACTGCCATAATGCCTGTGAATTCAGTAGAGAGTTACCACCCCGCTGTGTCCTATATTACACTCTAAGGCCCTCATCGCCCTGGCGATGTGAGTCCCCAAATAGAACGATGCGATAGGTTCTCACAAGCAACATAGTCTTCAGATTGATGAAGCCACATTCAATAATTGCAGTGCACGTTGCTGCTTACAGGTAATACGGCTTGCAGAGTCACCGTGGTTTGATTCACCTATACCTTCCCAACATCTCAACCTAATAAGACTCTCTGGCCTCTCTTTCTCCTCTCCTTTCTTCTTCCTTCCATTCAAGAATCAATTGCATTCATCACTTATATATTATACTACTGTCTAAACTGTGTTTCAATATATCCGCGTTCCTAGAGAGATACATCTAAGCTTCCAACTGACTATAACAACAAGATCCTATCGCGTCAGACAAACTCCAGAAGCCAAAGTACCATCACTAAGTGTATGCAGCATCTAGTCTCTATCGTTGTATATCCATCCTCAAGTGATAAAATGCTTTCCGAGGCAGATAATGAAGAGCTATCGCCGTTCTATAAGATAGCAGAAAGCAACTCTTGCCATGTTTGGAACACAAACACGTTAGCTATCGGCTGCACCATTAATCCCACCTTATATCCGAATATACTGCAATGGTGCTTCCTGTTATTTACCACAGGAGACTGATAACCATGCATACCCTGGATTGGGTCTACTTTCTATATAATGGAAGTCAATACATCTGCACATGAAGTGACAGAAAAAGCCAGGGCTCCTGTCTCATACCAGGTGCTGAGAAATGGATAAAGCCACAGTTTGGGCTAAGAGAGTGGTTACTCTGAAGTGCGAAGGTGGCCGTACCTTGGTCGACTGCAGTTTGGCTGTTGGTCTTCACCTGCATACGCGTCTTTCCGAATGGAAAGGATTCACCAGTTCTGCGAATCACTGAGTGAGTAATATTTATATGTGGAGGACTTGGGGTGCTTTCACTACTAACATCTGAGACTTTCATAGACAGGCGCGCTTTTATCCGCTACGGAACATCTATTATATACCGGGAAGCCAAAGAGTATACCAGTCGACATAGACTATTTCACAATTGAATATATCGCTTTCTTCAGAGACTTCATGAGTACAAATTCATGAGGTATTCGGAGGATGGACAGCAGACTAGCTATTCCTCTATCGGTCACATAAGATACCGCAAAAATGGGTGATTTTCAACAACTACAACATAGCGGGCACTCAACTATATGGGTAGCATAATGCTGCATAGTGTTGGGATAAGAATCTGCTCTTTTTCTAGCCCAGGTCTAATAAAACCTGTTATCGGAATCCCAGCAACAACAACCCTGCACTCCTAGAGGATGTCGGAACGCTCTAGCAACCTGTTCAATGTCCAAATGAGCTTACAAGGTGAATGGGAAGATGATGAGAACACACTATATCTTCCTTGCCGTCGCACTATCTGACCATTTCAGATCTCGAGGTTCAGGAGTGATGATCCATCACATCTCAACAAGGACATTTCCAGCCCAAGAACTGCCGCCGCCGAAAGCTCCATCGATTCCATCATCGGATACTATTTTACTTATCTAATCTAGTACGAGTGTTCGCTTAGTACCTATCTTTTCGCAGAGTCGCCGGGAAACTATATCCTTCAGCATGGCAAGTATGTCTTTCAGGCTTGGAGACTGAGGATATTGACCATGTGTCGGAGAGGTAGACTGTACCTCCCGCTTTCAATGCTATGCCGCCTAGGAAGGCAGCTTCAGTCTAGCACCGTCGATGCGCTACCTTATCTCAGCTGTGATCCCCAAAGCTGCTAGGAGATGGGTATACGATGATTATACATAATACCCAGACTACGCGGAAGATGGAATGTAACCACTGGAGTCCACATACCACGTCTGTCACGATGTCTCAACCGTGTCCCGGGATGAGAATAGGATGAGATCGCCGACACAAGCCAGCCACGAGCAAACCAGCCTTCCTCGCTGGTCCTATCGGCACCTTATTCAGTATTGAGAAAGGCATACAAGCAAATGAGGCGACGAGAAACTTATAAGGATCCTAGAGAAGATGATTATTTTAGCACAAGGTCTAATTACAGAATTGGAAAACGCAGACAATCAACGTGAGCAGAGCCCGGCGCATCTTGAAGCAGATTATTCTGCAGAGCTCGTCCAGATATTCGCAAGTTCAATTGGCGCGACCAAAATAAGAAGAAGCACTTTACACCCGCGCTCTTTCGAACCTGAAAGCACTTGAGGCCTTATTCAGCCCTCCAACTTTATAGCAAGTGCCTATGGCTGGGGAGGAGGTATACATTTATATTACCATGAGATCGGCTTGGTTTGACTGCGTCATGCTTCACTTGCAACTGGAGCAGAAGAAGTTTTACATAAGGATAGAAATGTCCTCGCAGAACAACAGACATAGTAACCTACTCTTTTTTTCTTTGGCTTCACAACTGCTGGTGCTCTCATCTAATATCTACCACACCCGTTAAAGGACAGAAACAAGCTTTGCACGACCTATCAAAAATATGTCGCAACTTCTACTCCCGCAGTCGCACCGGCGATGCATTTGGACCGCGCTCCCAGTGCTGATCATTGAGGAGGGCTACCGAACGTTGAGGGTCGGCGGTTCTGACTTTATGATGAGACCAGAATAGGTCGTCAGCTGGCCCAACTTTGTGGACGGGATCAAGAGCCTAGTTGCCCCATTTTGTGGGACGGTTCACGATTTTGATCCGATTATACCCAGCGAGAGCTTCGGTGTAGCTAACGAGATAGGAGTGCAGGGTCGTTTGGTCCAACACGCCCTGCATCCCGTGGGTGAAGTGCAATAACACAGTCAATAATCTCGGTGGCTATGCAGACAAGTACGCGATACTTGGCATATTATTTCTGATGATCTCGACGCATCAGAACCTACGGTGCTACTGCTACAGTTTTCATTTATTTAGTGATACTATGACCAAGTCTGTCATCGACCACGCCATCAGCCGGATGGGATAATGCGCACAAACTCAGTTCGTGCAAATCTTTGAGTCTCGCGTCCTCGAGGCTTTCCAGATCACCTTCAGTAAATGTGAGCAATCAAAGAGACTCTGTCTAGGATTATGATTGACTTATCCCCATCACTGGGACTTCAGTGCGCAAATCCATACCTTCATAATGAGATAATGAGTAGCAACAAACACTACAGTGCTTTCCGAGTGAAGACAAGGCCAATACCAAAACGGCTCACATGGGCATTGATATCCATGATGATCTTCTCTTTGAGTTAGATGAGTCCTTATTTTCCTCTAATCATGATGATGAGTATATCTGGTGTCCAATATGAACTATATTTGATAGTGAAATATGTATGCACTGGGTTATTAGCAGATACATAACATTGAAACCATCCAAAATCTGTGGAATACACGGAGCATTACGTGATGTTCAAATGGTTTACCGGGGAATAATTATGTGGGCACCCATGTCCGACAGGGTCAGAAATTAGTACGACGGTGTCAGACCGCAGCTGGAAAAACTGTTCAGTCAATCTCAGAAATATTCTCATATTGACTGAGCTTATACACGTGATTTAATAACATTTCTGATACTGAACCCTATCTGCACGTGATTGATAATATTATTAAAAAAATAAAATAAAAATCTTTAAAATGCCTGATACTTTAATACCCTGATAATTCTTAGTTTCTTAGGAAAAAATCCTAGAACACCCTAGAATGTTGATATAGTAACTGATTTAATTGAGAAAAGCTGGTACGGGGTCAGAAAAACTGAGTCTGATATTGAGTATATTTGCACGTGATATAGCTCATCCGATGTCCAGGAATTCTCTAAACCCGACACACTAATTTCTGACCCCGTCGCAACTGGGACCCTCCATCGCAACGGGGACCCCTGATTTTTTACATCAATTGCCTGTGTTTTACCTGCTTCTGAGACCTGAGTTATCATCCTGATCGCATTGGTCTGTACATGACCTTACATGACCTTCCATTTCGGTATTTGTAGCAACCAAGAATTTTTTTGAGAGCAGCTACAGCTTATGTACATAATTTCACCAGACCCGTAATCGTATGATTGTCAATCAAAGTGCCCAATGATACCTTTCTATCTTCCTTATCTTAGCGCCGAAGTCTCCCCGCAGCACACTTGCAACTCGGTACTGGAACTTGCGTGGAGGACTTCAAGCCCTCTAAGTCCATTGTTTCCTTTCTCATAGCCGGCTCTTCCATCGTTATTAATCTTGCATAAAACCTGTCTTGCTCAAAACTGCAGTTCAATTTGCACATTGGCGGCTCCATGCCTTCTGCTAGCCCGACACTGTCATTATCCGATCACGATGATGAGAGCCAGGAAGATTCTGTACCTCTAATCGTCATGAACGAGGCACATGAAGAGCTGCAAGATACCAGTCCGCCGGCAGATATCTTCGAAGTACTTGTTCTGGCTAGTGGATTTGGGACGTGAGTTCTTCACTTGGTGGACAATTGCGGTTTGGGGCTAACATCTAATTAGACTACAGCTTGTATTTGCTCTCTTGGCCTCATATGGATCTGTGATACAGCCCCCCAGACTACTTACATGTACCAGCTAACAGTGATACTTAGGCACAGCTACTGTCCGTTGGGATGAGCCAAGCGGCAACGGGATTGGCCTGGCTGGCCGGACCGCTTGCAGGGACGTTCTTTCAGCCTTTGATCGGTATAATAAGTGACAAATTTGGTCATCAGAAATTAATCGTCGCTATTGGCGTCATTGGTCTCGTCGCATCGCTTTTAGGTCTCGGCTGGGCGCCAGATCTGAAAGAGCAAAGCAGTGAAATAACCAAGGCTTTGGTGTTATTATTTATCTGCACTCTGAACCTTGCCGTGCAACCAGTTCAGCTTGGTCTTCGGGTCCTAATCATAGAAGTCTGTCGTCCGGAACAGCAGATCATGGCGTCTGCTTGGGTTACGCGCATGATCGGGATAGGAAATATTATTGCGCAGCTTGCTGGATCGGTTGACACGACGAAATTACGACCGTTCACGACTGGGAGCCATTTCAAGGATTTATGTCTGCTGACGTCGATTGGGCTTATTGTTACTGCAATCGGTCTGGGCCTGTTTGTTAGGGCGGTGACAGATCCCAAATATCCATCCGAGGGACGGAATAATCGGCAAAGCAGGCTCGTAGGGCCGTGGAAGGCCATAAGGACTGTTTTTCCGGGTGCAATGAGCGTTTGGAAGGTTCAGGTATTTTCTTGGATGGGGTGGTTCCAATTTCTCTACTATGCCACTATGTGAGTGATCTCTATTGTCGTCATTTAAAGTGAACTGGTCATTCTAAATAATTAATTGCTTTAGGTACATCGATTCTCTTGGTAAGATTCGAGTGACATAAGTTCGAACGCTGGAGCTTCTGCTGACTCATCTAACAGCTTTAAATGATCTCCTGCAGGATGCAAATATAACAGACGAGGAAGGTCAACGGTCCATCAGAACGGAGTCTTTACAATTCGGGCCCAGAGCAATGCTTCTAAACGCCTGCGTATCGTTCGTTTCAAGCATGCTACTTCCCTGGCTATTCAAATACAATGAGCGGTCAAAAGGAAAGTACAGGAGTCACCTAACGCTATCAAACATCTGGGCGATATCCCAGGCACTGTTCGGAGCAGGCATGATATGCACTTTATGGGTATCGTCAGTTATCGGTGCAACATTCATTATCAGCATTCTTGGCCTCAGTTGGTGCTGCACCGCCTGGATCCCCTTTACGTTGATGAGTACGAAAATCTTACAGGAATCGAGGAACGCCTTACGTCCCCACAATCCGGGTTTAATAATGAGTTTGCATAATGTCTCTATTGCAGCACCGCAAATCCTCGCTGCTTTGATTGCAGGGTTGGTTTTTTGGGTTTCTCAGGATGGGGAGAACCAGGCTAGATATGTACTTGCTGTAGGAGGGTTGTTCGGACTGGGTGCTGCGTGGATGGCAAGGGGTTTAACTATTGAAAAGGAGTTGCATTAGTTGTTTCCAGCTGGCTTTCACAAAGCGTTGTATATAATGCCATTCTACTACAAGGGGCAGAGCAGATAGAAGGCCTGTGACATTTGATTAGTGTGTCCTCTGCGCAGTCATGACATTCCTTGTTATATCTATTGGAATACACGATGTTGTGGAATTACTGAACGGATATAGAGTACATGATACAGTAAGATGATGCCATGACTAAGTCTCCCTATGACCTCGCTCATAATCATAACAAAGCGCCAACGTGGAGCGTGCGCAATTTAATCTGTCAAAACATTCATCACTAGACTCTCAACCTCAGGCTAGGCTCTCCTCTTCTGAACGCTCTTCCATCCTAGGCCCCAACTAAATACAAAAGCCGCCCCCGCAGTCCCAGCAACCATATAGAAAACGTGCTGAATAGCATCATTATAAGCTATAACCACACCATTCAAACTAGAATGCGGGATCACCGATCGCATTCCAGATACACCAGCCGACGTGACTTCCGAAACAGAAACGTCTGGTGCGTAGATGGGTAGAAGGTTTGCAAGACCGGTGTTGAAGACTGTGCTAGCGAAGGAAAGCCACAATGCCCCACCGAAGTTCTGGCAGAAATAGAGAAAGGCCATGCTGACGGCGATTTTGGAGGGAGGCACATTGTTTTGGACTGCTATGAGAGGCTGGTTGGTTTAGCTGTGTTAGTGGTATTTGTCAAATAACTGGCCTTGCTACAGAGTAATCATACCATTTGTAGAGCACAACCACGCCCCACACCGGCGATTATTTGATACCCGATCCATTTACCCATGCTTGTATGGGGAGTAAATAAACTCATCAATCCAGATCCGATTGCGGCTAAGACTGTTCCCGTAACTGCCGAGGGCAGGTAATAACCAAGCCGGGTGACTTTGAACGCATTAGCGATCCACTCATAAGGTAGAACAGAATGGCGATACATACCCGCTAAGCCAGATAGAAAGCCAGAGATCATTTGAGCAATGACACCCGGTAGCATATACAGGCCACTATACATCGGTGGTTCGCCTCGCACTCCTTGGAAGTATATAGCCAGGTAGTAAGAACAGATCAGGCTATTCGCATAGAGGAAGAACATGGTCAATGAAGAAAAACAGACAACCCGTTGTTTGATCATTTTCAAGGGAATCATCGCCGCGTCGCCTTTTCTATATTCCCAAATTAACAAAAATACCAGATTGCCGGCAGATCCACAGAAGAGGCCGATAACCATGGCAGTATTCCAAGGGTAAGTTGTTCCGCCCCATTCGAGAGCGAGAAGAAACATAACGAGGGTCGGGGAGAGGAGGAGAAAACCCATGATGTCAAGCTCAGAAAAGAGAGAGGCGAATGCGATTTCTAATCGCTGCTCTGGTCTGTTAAGACCGTGCTCGGGAAGTGATATATAAAGAAGAAAAAGCACCGCCAGCCCGCCGATGGGGAGATTGATGTAGAAGCCTAGTTTGATTCTTAGTAACTGAGTACACTGTTGTCGGGTGTTCGAGTGTCACGCACACCATCTCCAGGTCGCATATTCCGTCAATGCACCTCCAATCAATGGTGAGGCCACAACGCCTATTTGACCACCTGCGAGGGTTAGAATCGAAGGGAACGAGGAACTGTAGTAGAACATACATGATCCCACAATGCCAAAGTAAACTGCATTTCAGGGCTGTCAGTAAGATTTTATTATGTTTCAGGACTAGAACGTAAGCCGGAAAGTAACGTACGAGCTCTCTTTTCAAGAGGTATAGAGGCGGACAATATTGTGAGTGCACCGTTCGACACGCCAGAACTCCCCATCCCAGCGATGGCCCTTCCTACTATAAACATATTGGAAGACGTTGAAACACCGCATACTAATGAGCCAAGCTCGAAAAGGGCGATGAAGGCGATATATGTATACTATGATATAGTTGGCTTCATAAAGTAGTAGGCAGGCTTATAGCAACTAACTTTGACATTAAACCGAGAATATAACTTGCCTGACATAGGCTGGAGAGTACAGCTTGGAGAGAGTGAGTCTTAATGAAGGAGACGTAGGAGGAGACTTACCTTGTTAATAAATACGCACTCCCGTACCAACCAACTCCAGTAGTAGAGTGAAAGTCACTCGTGATTTTAGGGATTGCCTTTTTTTGTTAGGCGTTAGTTTATGACATACTTGGGTGACCCAGCCAGAGGTAATCCACTCACCGTAGCGATTATGGACATATCAAGCATGACAAGCAAAGCGATTGCAATAACCGCAAGTATAACCAAGGCCAAGTTGACTCCGGAGAGATATTCGAGTTCGACTTCATCTTCATTACCCACGGCAGGTTTACCCTGACTGCTGTTGTCGTTGGGTTGTGAGCTTCTCGCTTCTCTCGAGACATTCGTCTCCCTGATCGAATCGGACCTAGAATTCATTTCGCCTGATTCCTTTTATTAGGGTTTGGAATTTCAACATCCCTAGTCGGAGCACCCGGAGAAGACCCATATGAAAAGAAGTGTCTGAATTGGAGAATAGGTGGGGGACGGGGGTTTTGATCGTTTTGACTGGAGCCTAGAACGGAAAGTGGAGAAAGCTAATTGGTGGCATGGGTATAGATAAGCAAACATTGGAATACCATAAAGTTGTCGGCTGGAATCGGATTATTATACTTTTCTGGGCTCAACCAGTTTCTTTAAATCGGCACATGGTCCACTGATATCATAAGGCAAACGGTTTTTGGGACTACCTGTATTGCTACACGGACTACACGGCTATTCTAAAGAGAAATGGTATTGTCAACTCAACCAACTTCAAAGGTATTCTCCACCTCGAGGAACTCAAAATACATAAAATCCATGATTAATCTCTGAATGAAAAACTCTAATAAAACCCCTAATGACCACCATACTACGATAATAACCCTGGTACACCCTATATAACCCCCATAAAGCGTAAAAAGGTAGAAAAGTAGGTATAGTTTTTTTAAAAGAGTCGATTGACTTGATAATATCTTTCCTCTTTAGGCTAGCCGTGTAGTCCCTTATAGCAATACAAGTAGTCCAAAAGAGGTTGCCTATCATGAAAACTTCTGGCTTTGACCTTTCGCGATCACATGGTCCCCTAATAGTCTCGCACCTTTCAGGCCGAGTCCAGAAAAACCTTTTCAACCTTGATATCCTTAGTCCCTGATTTATTAGGTCGCATTTACCAATCATAGTTAGCCTTCACAAGTTGCAGTTATGTAGTAGTATAGTGGATGGCCACACCCATGCCGTTGGTTTAGCGTCCTTGCTGCCCTGAACCTCCTCTATTCTTCACCTAAATACTCTTTACGCCTCTGAACCGTTGACATGTCATCTGGGCTAAACCTGCCGTCACTCTCTGAATACTCCGATGTCCTTGACAGCGCAAAAGGCTATAACTAAGCGGACTCTCGGAGAGAGCTTCGACTAGGGGGGGGGGGGGGGG